>NW_010556277.1:385-1748 GCF_000687285.1 Phaethon lepturus | reverse complement strand
TTTTTTTTTTTTTTTAAAAAAAGGGTTTTCTTTGTTAAAGATTAAGGAGCGAAAGCGAACGCGGTTTCCAGGCAGCGGGGGAAACGGCCACTTTTCATCTATTAAAAGCGAAGGTGTGAATAAACACTTTTAAAGATCCCTGACACTTGCTTGGACCGAAAGAGTAAAAGGCAAGTTGTCAGCAAAGGAACTTTCCTTCCCAACCAGCACTCGGAGGGGCGGCGGGCAAATTAGGCAAGAAAACTTCTTTCCAGGGCTTTTCCCCTTCCCCAAATCCCTGCTCGACCGACTCCGGCTGCTTTATTTATTTTTTTTTTTTTCCCTTCACAAAACTTCAATTTAGGAAGGAGTTGGAAGAAAAAAAGAAGATCGCATCCAAAACAGAAACAACAATACACATGGCAGTGCATGCTGTTAACCTCTAATTCAAATTAAAGTGACTTTCTTTTTAAAAGAGTTTTTTTTTTCCTCATTGCACTGCATCTTTTGTGACTGAATATAGAAAAAAGGAGGAAAAAAAAAAAAAAGTTGTGCTTACTCCCAGCTAGAAGTTATCTTCTGAAAGTGAAGCGGTATATCACCACTAACACAGCAAAACGCTCAGAGACATGCACACATTCAAATATTTCAAGCACTGGTGACTTTAAAAAAGACATTGGTAGGACTAGAGCTACAAAACCAACAAATACAGAGGCTCGGACATATTCACTTACATGCCTGCATGTCATTAATGTATAGAAAGCTTGCCTTTTCCGTGAGAGATCCGGGATGGGGAGTAAAAGAATCAAGAAAATATCAATATATACAGGTTTTAAGTCTAACACTGATAAATCCTCCCGCTCCGGGACACCGCTTTGTGCCCCTGCTCCGAAGAGGAGGCAAAAAAAAAAAAAAAAAAAAAAAGAAACTTTTTTTCGCAGCGTCTCTGTCAGCCACGTTTCAATATTATTTCACATTTGAAATCCATTTTTTTTTTAATACGTACCCTTTGCGCCATCGGCCTGCTTGCTCCCTTCCTACTTCAACTTCTAATATATCCTCTTTAAGGCCAGTGTGAAAAGAAAGAAACGCGAAGTTCCCCCCCCCTCACCCCCCCAAAAAATGCAAAAATCCCTTAGCGTCGCCAGCAATGAAAGCAATCGAGTAAAATCTTCGGCTTGCTGGATCTCAGCGAAGCGATACGGTAACTCAGCATTAAAAAAGGAGGAAAAAAAACATTAGAAGGAAAAAAAATCAACTCTCCCTCCTTCCTTCCTTCTTTTTTCTTTCTTTCTTTCCTCTCTCCCTGTCTCTCTCTCTTACTGTCCCCCTCTCGTTTCCAAGACAGCAGCGGGGCGAAAGCAAATATCCTTTCCCCAAATCA
>NW_010556277.1:0-268 GCF_000687285.1 Phaethon lepturus | reverse complement strand
ATTCCAAAAATCTTCCCAAATTGTTTCATGGCTCTGCAAACAGAAACCAGGCACGGTCATGTCCCCCCTTTTTTTTTTTTTTTTTTTTTTTTTAAAGTGCCCCTCAAACCCAACTACCAAGTCTCATGGCTTTTTGCCACTCCGGCTGTCAATCACAGGCGAGGTTGTCAAGGTGGTGAATGACTGATGATGATCCGCTGCGTGTGCTCCCACCGCGCAGGACACCTCAAATGTTAATTTTCGAGCGCGCTCACCCAAAAAAAAAAAA
>NW_010556276.1:0-27398 GCF_000687285.1 Phaethon lepturus | reverse complement strand
GAGGAGGGTAATGGACACCAGGTAACTTGTCTTCCTTGGAGGCCCTGAAGAGTTAAGTGTCGTGGTGGGGTTACTGAGGGGGCCAGGCTGTTTCCCATCTCCTGTGTTCTGTGAAGATGGAGCAACCCCACTGTTATGCAGAGTGCTGGGGGACAATAGAGCAGAAAAGTACCTATTAAAAGCAGAAAATATCACTTGATGGGCAGTGTGCCCAAGTCTCTGGAACAGAGACTCCCACTTGCTTTCAGAATCATACAGCCACTATGGTTTGTGCCTCTGTATTACTGAGGACTACAGTTTTAGCCTCTTGAGACAGGCGTTCCCATCTACATGCTAAATGAAAGGTGATAGTTCTCAGCAGAGCTAAAGGTTATCCTAGAGCCCAGTAGGTAGCCCCAGGAGCCACCATGTACTCATCTGGAGGAGAAGGGGGAGTTTCGTAACTCTTTTTGTAACTGCTGTATGCCAGTGCCAGGTTTACTTTAAACAAAAGTGCCTGTTCCAGCCCAGAGCAGGAGAGAGACAAGTTAAGGGAGCCTTTGTCTCTTCCGTTAGGCACACTTGGGAACACAACAGAGATCTGGTCCATCTTTTCATATTTGTGGACCCTACAGTTAAAGCTGGGAACAGGGGGTTGCAGTATAGTCTCCCATTTCAAAAGGAGTAGAACTTGCATTGCTGTCTGTCAGAAGACATTAACAGTCTTACAGTGGAGGAAGTTTATTCTACAGAGAACACTTAAGTTGCCTCTCCTTCAAAGAGATTGTAAGCTTCTCCTCATACAGCCTTAAAGGATGACTTTCCTTATTTACATTGGCCACTTGTTAAACTCCTAGTTCAACACTCTTCTTGGTCTCTCCTGCTGCTGTCATCCACACTCTCTCTGCCTGTTGCTGGCGTTCCAGCAGTGAGCAAGCTGTCCCAGGCATAGAGAGGGAAGGTGGCTGCCTGGTAGGCTAACACAGCTCTAAAATCCACAGGTTTGACCGCATGGGAGCAGGTGGTCCACTCTTCATTGATGTGACATGGCACCCTGCAGGGGACCCAGGATCTGACAAGGAAACCTCTTCCATGATTATTGCCAACACTGCAGTCAACTACTGTGGCCTGGAGACCATCTTGCACATGACATGCTGCAATCAGACCAAGGATGACATCACAGGGCATCTGCAGAAGGCCAAGCGGCTCGGGTTGAAGAATATCATGGCATTACGTGGAGGTGAATCCTTTTGTCCTATGGTGCACAGGGCTTCTATTGCATTCAATTCCAGGGTAAAAATAGAGAAATAAGATTTAGAGGCTCCTTCCGCTGCGGGAATTACATGTTGAGACTGCATTTCACATGATCCTTTTGTTAGCAGTCCCTCTAGCTCAAGGGTAGACAAAAGCAGTCCATGGGTAAAACTGCAAACTTGGATGTTTCATCTTGTCTCCCTTTTGATAGCAGGAGGTTTTTACAGCGCTAGCAGATATGAGTCCAGCAAACAGTTAGAGCTGTGGATTTGTTCCCTTTTCAGATCCTGTCGGTGAGGAGTGGGAGGAAGAAGTAGATGGTTTCAACTATGCTGTTGACCTGGTTAAGCACATTCGCAATGAATTTGATGATTACTTTGACATCTGTGTGGCAGGTAAATAACTTTCATTGCAGACTGTGGGGTAGGGTCTGAGATAGGGAAATCAGCTCAGCAGTCTCTCTCTGGACCTGGGCTGTGACAGCACAATCAGATTGGCTACTTTCTAATTTCTAGTGTGTTGTCCTAATTGCTGGGATTTCACTTTTTTCTTTTTTTCACCTTCCCCCCAAAGGCTACCCGAAAGGTCATCCTGAAGCAGAGAGCTATGAGGCAGACCTGAGACACCTGAAGGAGAAAGTCTTTGCTGGGGCAGACTTCATTATTACGCAGCTTTTTCTTTCTCAAGTTCATGAAGGACTGTCAAGCCATTGGCATTACCTGCCCCATTATTCCTGGCATCTTCCCCATACAGGTGAAATCTAGTAATTCTGGTTTGGTGAGGAAATAAGGATCCAGGATGTTAGGTGTTTGTGGGTCAGGGCCTAAGAGAGGTCTGTAAATATCTTCCACAAAATTTCTGGGAAGTGAGGGTGCTAAACAGATGATAAATCTATAGGTGGTTTGCCAAATTAAACTCTTAGGCATGTAATAACAAGCTTAAATGGTTTTTGTGCCCATATGGTAAAAAGAACTATAAATGACAGTGGTTTACCAGTCCTAAAGTGTTAGTTATTGCTGTCAGCATGCTGGGCTCAGGCAACGAGGAAAAAAAATGGGAAGAAATCACCTGAAGCAATACGATCAGGACTGTGTTACCATCCTAGGGATGGGGCCTAGGAGTAGAATCCAGGAGCCCAAATTCTAAATCTCATGCCACAAAATTGATATCAAGTACCTGTGTTACTGGAATGTCAAAAAACGGCCTTGGAAAAATGAAAATCCCCTGCATCCCCATCCAGGGTTACCACTCCCTGCGCCAGCTGGTGAAGCTCTCAAAGCTGGAAGTGCCTCAAGAAATCAAGGATGTGATTGAACCCATCAAAGACAACGATGCAGCTATCCGGAACTATGGGGTGGAGCTGGCAGTGTCCATGTGCCGGGAGCTGTTGGACAGTGGCATGGTGCATGGGCTCCATTTTTACACCCTCAATCGGGAAGTGGCTACTACTGAAGTCCTTAAGCGCCTGGGCATATGGAAGGAAGACCCCAGGTAAGGAGAATATGCTAGCTTGTGTTAGTTCCTCTTCATATACATCCATCCCATCTGCGGAAGACTCAAGCAATGGAAGGGTTGGCATCTACCCCTCTTACCCGGCTAGGTGCTAAGTTCCTGCTGTGGATTTCTAGGGTTCTGTGCAGCTGATAAAGGGAATGTGGACTTCTCAGAGTCCACAGGCTTCAGCATAGATAGAGGAAGCAAAGGAAAATGGGTATCTTTTTTTTCTTCTTGTTAGAAATAGCTTCACACAGTGCTTTTCCCTTTCTTCATCCAATTTCAGGTGTCAGTCCTGTACTTAACCATTTAATAGACACCTACTGAGCATCCTGTGGGGGAACTGAGTGGGAAAAGATTTTCCACAAAAGAAAAGAGTTCTCTGTCCTACTTCTTGACAAATAGAACTCTTCTCAGCCCCTGTTACTTGTGCTCCCCAGAGGCAAAGTTTTCCAGGGGACTGGCTTCCAACCTGTAGTGGAAAGTCATCAGAGGAACTGTGTTAACATCTGCTCCTCCCACGCAGGCGGCCTCTGCCCTGGGCAGTCAGCGCTCACCCCAAGAGAAGAGTTGAAGATGTTCGGCCAATCTTCTGGGCCTCTAGGCCAAAGAGTTACATCTATCGAACTCAAGAATGGGACGATTTCCCCAATGGACGGTGGTAAGCTGTCAGCCTGCAATAGCAGTGAGGTAGAGGTGTGGTATGAAAGCCACAGTTGGTCTGTCATTAGTGGGTGTCCTGGGCACACTTGGTGCTTCTTAACAAAGTGGTCCCCAGTTGCTTGGATTTAAATGAGATGAGGAGAATGGCACTAAGGTATTGAGGCTCTTTGTCTCTAGGTGGATTTTGTTGGATACATCTCTTCCTGGGTGGCTGTCTTCCTGCATCACCACCTCAGTGGCCTGTTAATCCTGTGTCTGCTCCCCTTACAGGGGTAACTCCTCCTCTCCAGCCTTTGGGGAACTGAAGGACTATTACCTCTTCTACCTGAAGAGTAAGTCTCCCCGGGAGGAGCTCCTGAAGATGTGGGGAGAAGAGCTGACTGGTGAGGAAAGCGTCTTTGAGGTGTTCACATGTTATATCACTGGAGAACCCAACAAGAACGGGCACAAGGTGAGCCATGGCCCAGGAAGGGATGGTCAGTGTGGTACAGACAATAGCGTGTATTTCCTCTTGCTTCTGGTACCACATTGTTCTTCTAAACAAGAATTGGCACTTCCCTATCCAAAAGGACTTGCTGAGGTAGTGGCTGAAGGGAATCCGGCAGCCAGAGCTAGGGCTCAACATAAAAGGAAAGCTGCTACAGTATCACAGAATCATAGAATGGTTTGGGTTGGAAGGGACCTTAGAGATCATCTGGTTCCAACCCCTGTGCCATAGGCAGGGACATCTTCCACCAGGTTGCTCAAAGCTCTATTTAACCCAACCTTGATGTATGACAGGACCAGTACCAATAGACTTCAGCAGTTGTTCTTAAGAGTTGAGGATATCCTGCCCCTTGAAGAAGTGTGAGAATTCTGTCCTGAAGCAGGTGTGTTTGAGACCATTAGGGCACTTCAGAGTTCCTTCAACATCCAGATGGTAACCAAAGGGTTGTTAGATCCATTGTGAGCCATTCTTTCTCCTCACGGTAGGTTACATGCATGCCTTGGAATGATGACCCTCTTGCTACTGAAACCAACCTTCTGAAGGAGCAGCTGGAGAAGGTTAACAGACGAGGAATACTGACCATCAACTCCCAGCCAAACATCAATGGCAAACCATCCACAGACCCCATCGTAGGCTGGGGCCCCAGTGGGGGTTATGTCTTCCAGAAGGTACTGCATGACTCGGGGCTAGGCAGCAAAGAGTTATGACCCAGTTTGGTCTCTGTTAGGTAGGGAGGTCCTAGGCTTTCACCCAGATAATCCTTCTGCCCACTCCTTATCTTAATGCCTTCTTGCTGAGATGAGGCAAAGCTCCTTTGGTGTCTTAAGACACAGACTATGTCATCTCTATGGCTACTTCATAGCTGTTTTCCCCCACCTCAAAACACCTATCGAACATTCTATAGAATTTCTTGGGTTTATTCTCTGTGAGTGATTATTGGTAACTTCTTTCTAGAGCAGGGCTGTGAAGTTTTAGATACAAACACATACCTGCCCACTGCATCTGATCCGGTTCAGTGATGCAGGAAGCACCCAGGTTTTTCCTAAAATGGTAATCAGTGAGGTAGTATCTCTACCACCCACACTCTCATGGTAATAACTAGGCATTTACAAATTCCCCTGCCTTTCTCTAAGGGACAGTTCTCCACCAGTTGCCCCCACCCCACAGCACTACTGCTGTGCTGTTCAGACAGCTGCCAGGTTCCTCCTCTGGCCTGCAAGCAGTCTTATCTGCCATGCTTGCCTCCTCCTGTCATGCATTTTCAGGCCCTAGAGCCTCGCCACTAATGGCTGTGATAGGCATCTCCCATCAAGGTAAATGCCAAGCAAGTGGCTCATACTAGGAAACAAAGCAGCCTTGTTCAAAAGGGATCCAAACCGCTAAAGCCATGAGACCGGCAGATGGCAAATGCAGTTATGTTTTCAAAGGAAAAAATTCCCCTGAGGTGAGGGGAAATCCATCATCTCACACAATAGCCAGGAAATGGGGGGAGGGGAAGGAGTTGTTGGGAGCAGCCAAGCACAGAGCAGCAGTACAGACCAAGTACAGAATTAGGCTGTATAAGCACACAGGGAGAATTGTGAACAAAAGATGAGAACAAGGAATGGTAGGGTGCTTGGGAGAGCCCAGCTGAGACCCCTGACTTCTGCCCCCACCAGACTGGGCTGCCTTGGCAGGACGCTGCTGTTCACAGGGTACCAGGTACAACAGAGGTCAAGCTCGGGCTTCTTCCAGGAGCTCTACTCTGTCTGTATACAGACCGCTTCCCAGGCACAGCAGTTGTGGTTATGCTCTCTAGAACTTATTCCAGCCTGCCTGCTTACACAGGTGCAAAGCAGGAAGGCTGAAGCTTTCCTGAGCTGGCTGCTCCTGCGCTGTTACCTCTGCTCTCCCTAACTATTTTTTTTTTATTCCACCTCACCCCAGCTCTCTTGCTAATTTGCTCTGCCCCACTCAAGACTCCTCTGTAGTACATGTTTCTGGGAATGGACGTACAAGTCTTAGGCTGCCTGGATCCAAGCAGCCCAGACTCTACAACTGTTCTCTTGGTTGCCTGTATTTGTCCCAGCCCTGCCATGAGTTAAGGCTCTTACTCTCTTTTCCCTTTCCCATCGCTCCCTGTAGGCATACCTAGAGTTCTTCACCTCCAGTGAGATCGTCACGGCACTGCTCAAAGTGCTGAAGAAGTATGAGTTGCGAGTGAACTACCACATTGTCAATGTCAAGGTAGGCTGTTGCTTACAGGACATATTCCTTTCACCACCTTGGGAGAGAGGCAAATATTAAAGATTCAGATATCACTGTGAACTAAGTGGGATGTGAAGACTGATGAAAGGAAGGGAAAGTGAAGCAAGTCAGCTGTAATGGGCAGCAGCTGTCTGATCTCTTTACAAGGAAGAGAGTAAATGCACTTGTTCCAACTCGCTCAATCCTTCCACCAGTAGTTGCTGCAGAAAGTTTTTCCTTCCTTTGACAGGGCCAGAATATCACCAATGCTCCAGATCTGCAACCCAATGCTGTCACCTGGGGCATCTTCCCAGGCAGAGAGATCATCCAGCCCACTGTAGTGGATCCTGTAAGCTTCCTCTCCTGGAAGGTGAGTCCTCCCTCCTGCTGTATACATTGCTGTGATGCCCTGGAAATTCAGCATCTGCTTTGTTTTTAGTCTGTGATGCTTCTTGCGATTGAGTAGTGTTGTGATATTAGCTTGCAGAGGTCCAGATATTGCTCCTCCTGCTTCCTTAGTATAAGGAGAATTTTGCTCCAGCAAGAGCTCTTCACAGACACCAAATGCCCAGTAACAGGAGGCTTGCAGCTACTGCCATCAGTGTACTGGGCCCCAGAGCTCTGGGCGCTCCCTCCCCTCTTACACGCACAGGGGCAGTATTGAGCCATTTTACTGCAAACGTGTCTCAGCTCTGGGCACTTCCCACTGACTGAAAAGCATAAGGCTCCTTGCGCAGCTCTTGCTGTTTCTTCTCTGCTTGAGAAGAAACAAGCCACAGGTTAGCCAGGCATGTGTGACACTCGTTGTCCTAAATGAAGTAATACGAAAATGCAGCTCTCTAACAAGTGCCTTATACCACTGCCAGTATTTTCTTTTTCCTTGGCAGGATGAGGCCTTTGCACTGTGGATTGAGCAATGGGCCAAGCTCTATGAAGAGGAGTCACCCTCTCGCATGATTATCCAGTACATCCATGACAACTACTACTTGGTCAACCTGGTGGACAATGACTTCCCACTTGAAAACTGCCTCTGGCAGGTTGTGGATGATACTTTTGAGCTGTTGAACTCTCCGCCTCAGCAGTGAAAATTCCTCTTCTAATCCCCTACTTCCTCCTTCCGTCCACTGACTAGGGAGAGAGAAAAAGCATCTCCTGTGCTGATGGTGGATAACACTCCTAAACCCAGTGACCAGGCTAGCTCTCTGATCTACCCACACTACATGCTTTTCTATTCCTTGACCCCTTCTCACTGAACAATAGCCAGAACTACCTGAACCTCTGAGCTGAGGCTCTAGACTGAGCCTGGAGGCCAGCTCTGCAAGACGAAGAGGTGCTAATCATGGCCGTGCTGATTACTGTAACAGGAGAACTCTTGTGCAACAATCTGATAAAATTCAGTGGGATTCTGGTAACTTTCTCATGCCAGAAATGCTGCCTTGGGGGCGGAAACACTCCTGGCAGCAGTGCCTATGCAAGGAGACTATTTCAGCAGTTACCAACCCTGAAAAGAAGTTCAAGTTGCTTTTACATTGCACTCCTAAGACTTACTTCTTTATAACTGATCGCATTAAGCTATTTTGCACTCACTCCAGAAGAAGGTTCAAGTTTTCTCCCTAACTTTTCCCCTTTTATTGTATTTCCTGTTTTCTTTTTAATAGGAATATATGAATTTCACTTCTGGATAAAGTATGAATCATACTACTTCTTAGATAAAATACAATAAAATACAGAAATACAAATGTCTCTTGTACTAGACCCTATGCTTATAAGTAGAGAACTTTGTTGTTTTCCCTGGCACAAGGGAAAACTTTTAAGAAATTTTTTATGGGGCAGTTCTGCCTTCAATTTCAACACATGCCCTAAGTAAAGTATGGAGACAGCTCCATGGTACAGCAGAGAAAGCCTAAATCCTAGAATTTACCAAAAGCAACCAGCTACAACCCTTGGCTCAGTTCTGCAAGGTTACAAGAGTTGTGGTCCTTTCCCCATGCCTACCAGCTACAACCCTTGGCTCAGTTCTGCAAGGTTACGAGAGTTGTGGTGGTCCTTTCCCCATGCCTGTAAGGAAAGATAGCCTGTCTTTCCTGACCTAATGACTCTTACCAGCCTTCAGCTCCACAGCATTGAAATAAGGGGTTGGGGGAGCTACGGAGGCTGCTTTGTGTATTTAACAATCCTGCAAAGCTACCCTGGGCTAGGAAAACAAGACCCTTGGGCCAGGTCCCAGTGGGATTTCAAGATTCCCCACCATGCTGTGAGCATCTCTTTCAAACAAGTAAGGAAGAAAAGGCTTTTCCAGATTTTTCAGACCCTCTCATTACAGCTGTCTGAGACTGGGTTCATATATCCAGGATAATTACAGGGCATCAATCACAGAAGAAAGTAATGGGAAGGTTGGGGGTCAGACACGCCTGCCTTGCCTCAGCAAAGCTTTTGGTGCTCAGCTGTTCCCAGCAGGTTTCTTCATCCCTAGCCCATTCAGCACAGAAAGGAACCAGCAGGAAGCAGTCAAGAGGTTGGCCACCCACTGAAAGGCTTAATGAAGAGCTGATGGACCTAGACAGGGGGAGGAGGTGGGAGCCATGTGGGAATTCCCCCCCCAGGGGAAGAGCCAAAGCTAAAAATAAAGACCTGTGTTCGCACCCATTGAGGACAGTCCAGACTTTGGAATCAACAGGATGTAGCGTTTGCACAGGCAGACTCCTGCTCCTCTCTTTAAGACTGACGTATTTGCTTACTCCCCTGCGTGACACTAAACTCCTGTCCCCTGAGAAAAAACACTGAGTAAAGGGAGAGCCTATAAGGTGTTTTTTTGGCCTTTAATCATAACTCCAGCAAAATCTGGGTCCAAAAGAGAAGGGAATGCGACCTCAAAACAAAAGGGAATAAATTCCGAAATTTGTGCCTCTAGGGAGGTACGATATCAGTCCTTTAAAGAGGAACTTCCACTAGGTACCGTCTCTTCCTGGCTGTCCTTTGGCTATCATGCTTCTGGCCTGCAGCACTGCTTTTATCACGGGAGCAGAGCATTGGCTTTCTTGACTGCGCAGGACCAGCTCTTTGTTGTGACAGCCAGCTGTATCCTCCACGTGTCCTGAAATGAGCAGCAGCTGCAAGGCAGGCCCCCACCATTCAGCAGCATCCTTTGTCCTTGAGCCGGAATGCTGTTAGCTGGCGCCACCTTCCAAAGGCCTTAAACAGTAAAGTGGACAAATCAAATACTCAGGTTACCCGTGAGGGGCTGCAGCCACCCTCACAGTGCCCATAAACACAGCTTTTCCTCTAGCAATGGCTATGCCAACTGCCTCACCCTTCACTCAGAGCCCTTCCCTGTCTCCCCTGTGTTCCTGTAGCCAATAAGTGAAGCGCAGAATACAAACCGACGTGAGAAAAGGAAGACCAATGCCCCTCTGCCCTCTAATTTCAGCACTTGTTCTCATCTCATTAAAGGAGGACCTAATCCTGCATGGAGCTTTGGGAGGCAGGCAGAGGAACAAACTGGCCATTTGAGTTCTTGAGTTCCAGCTTTGCCTGCTCGCTCAAATTTATAGCAATTTGCCTGCCCCTGGGTGCAAGTCAGCACAGTCCTCCTACACCAACATGGAGCCTGTTTTCGTCCCCGAGTGGGCTCTTGAGAGGCAGGGGATTAGTGGATTAACATCTCTGGTAACAGTAGGGAAGGGGGCACACGTCAGGGAAATTGACTGCTGACACAAAGCTTTGAAAAAGCACCCAAAGATGAACCCATAGAAAGCTGGAAGCTGTCCCCCTTTGTTATAGGCTAAGTCCCGTTCCTTGATGTATTCAACTTCTCCCTAAGCAAGTGCTTTGTGCAGAGAGAGAGATACAGGGAACACCAGTTGTACCTTTGCGGGTGCTTTTTGGTCCACTGAGGTCCACAGAATTAAAGCAGTCATAAATGCTTACCTGAGATAGTAGGCTCCTGGCTTCCTCCTCCAAAAATTTCTGCACCACACAGCTTTGGACATGTCGTCGTCTCCACACCCTCCAGGCCTTTTCTATCAGCCGCTGCTGGTCCTGCCAGGAAAAGCAGTGCACAGATTAATTTGGCTCTGCCTGGCAAACTGCCTCATTTCTCTCTAGTCCCACCCTGCTTCCAGTTGCTTTCCTGGGTCCCTCCTGAATGACTTTGCATTGGTAACAAACAAAGCTGACTTTGTTAGTACAAAGCTCTTGCTGAACTACTATCTCCTGCAAATATTGTGGCTAATTAAGTCACAGTACCCTGGGGGAAAGGACCGGCACAGCTCCTCAGCAACTATGGATGCACTCACTATATATGCGTCATCTTGTCCCATGGGCAGGTCAGAGCACATCTCACACAGCTAATGCCCAGGAAGCCAGACAGAACGTGGGTCTGTTCCATACATGGGTAGGGCCTGAGCAGAAGGGGAAGCCAAACGACAGCCCTTTGTAAGCTGTGGACACCAGAGGGATGTATCGGGAACACCGATGACGGGACAAAGATTGTAATACTTGCTGTGAACTTTTTGCACAAGCTACAGACAATCTAGACAAATCATCCTGTTTCAGCTTCCTATCTGAAAGATGAGGCAAAGCACAACTAAGTATGTGGATGCCAGTCTGCTATGCTGGCATTTCAAAGAGAAAGATGGAAAAAGTAGCCACAGCAGCAAACCGGGATTTCTTGTGCACACTGGTGTTTGTTAAATCCCCAGGTCTCATCTCCCAGGACGTATGTGAGGCTGCAAGCAGAGCAGGCTTGCCCAGTAACGCCCATCACTGCCACCCTGGTCACTCACCAACACCTGAGCCAGTATCACCACCCTGCTGGCTTCTTTCCACTGATGCCATCCCCTTGCCAGACAGCGCAGTCTCCTGTCACGCTGGCATTGGAGAATTATCACCGTGTGATGCCACCACCTCAGGTACTTCCTCCTATAGGCAAGAGGGGAAGATAAGCTTTATCAGCCCAACAGCCAAGAGAGTCCTTCTGTGATGGCAGCAACAAGAGGAAGCCCAGTGCCCTCCACTCCACTTACCCAAGCCACTTCTCATCCCACTCCTCCAAGTCCACCTCTGCTTTGCTCTCCTGGATTGTTGCATGTGCAGGAGAGGGTCCTACGACATCAGGTCTCTCTACCAGGTGAGGGAGCTGCAGCCTTTCAGCCCTGTTTTGATTTCTGTAGATCACCAGCCAGCGGTGAATGGCACTGGGAAAAAGCCCAAGAGGGGCAGCTGGTGCTGAACCCTTTTCTCTGCCTCTTCTGCTTTCTAAGAAAGAAAAGAGGAATCACACAGGAGCTAACCTCGGAGATAGAGAGAGAGAGATCAGAGCTGCCATGAGCCCTTAGTCCTTTGGCTTCTGAACACAGAAGCAACGCACAGTCCGAGTTTGACTGTCATAAGCACCTACTCCACAGAGGAATCCCAGTCATCTGTCTGGCAAACACTACTCCCCTTCCCTCCTCACTCACACGCCCCACATGGCCCCATGAAAGGAAGAGAGGAAGGAGCAACTTCTTACTCATGGACCGAGACAGAGACATCTTCCTGCTCTTCCTAGCACCTATCAGGGTACTGCACTGCCGTGAGCACTGAGAAAAGGCAGCTGCTTTTGTCCAGTAGTTGCAGGCCTGTGAACAGAAATAACACAGCTGCAGCCAAGACTAAACACAATGCGCACAGACAGCACACACACAAACTAGCCTTAGAGATACGTTCATGATCATATCCCTGCAGGTAGTTTAATGTGCTAGACCTCAGGCTGGAAAATGCACAGATGAGATCCCAGCAGGACTGACTCAGCCCTTCCAAATCAATCGACCTCTTTGCGGTTTGCTAGCTGTGAGTCTTTTGAAAAAAGCTGCAACTCTGACAGCTCGCTCCGCTCTGCAGGGACAGTGATTATCCCATCTCATCTTTGAGCAGAGAGGAAGGAGTGCTCTTGTCTCTCTGGTCAAAATGTCCCCATTCCTTATTGCTGTGCTCCAGATGGTTGCTGCAATCAGTGCCAGATTATGGTGATGAAGTTGCGTGCACAGTCTGTAAAGAATTTCAAGGCAGGGACTAAGCAGTCATCACAAGTCAAATCAGGTTTTTATACAAGCCCTGCCACTGTGCCTAGTGTCTTCACAAGAGAACAGGCAGTGACGAATGACTGTCTCATAGGGACCTTCATCTTTTCTTACCTGTTTTACAGTAGCCACAGATCCTAGGCGCAGGGCTTGCTGTCCTCTTGAGGCCAATCGCCAACGGTGACAGGCTTTACCCTGAGAAGGTTCCTGCCCCTTGTGGTTTCTCTCTCCCGGCACCCGCTGTTCAGCTCTCAAGAATTTCACCCTCCACTCAGTAAAGCTCACAACTAGGAGACGGTGCTCTCTGACCCTTTCAAAAAAAGAGAGGGCTTCGTGCTGCCTCAATCTACAAGCAGTGACCTGGGCCCAGATGATTAGGCACCTGAAAAACAACACAAGCACAAAAAAGCAGCAGATGCCTAAAGTCACATTTCCATGTCAGCACCAAATAGGCTATAGACCAAATTCTACCTTCTCACTCCATCCTGCAGTGTCACATGTGGTCAACGCAAGCGGAAGAGTATTCAACAAGAAAAAAGGCTGTTCCTATTATTCCTTCTGCAATCAGCATTTATGTATCTCTCCCTGTGTTACTTATTCTTCCAGTGCCTTGTCCTTGGGAGGTTTAAGTTCAGACTCCTCAACTACAGTTTCTTTCTGCTAAAAACTTTCCCTCATTTTACTTCAGATTGCCAGCACTGTTACCTCTCGACTGCTCAAAGCCCAGGAGTATGTCTGCTTCCTTCTGGCCATTTTAGCATTTTCTCCTCTTCAAAGGCCTCTGCAAACTGAATGCAATGTTATACTATGTTTTTCCTTTGCCTACAAAACAAACACTTTTCCTAGGCTGCCCTGCCCTGCCACATAGTGGATCCCTCAAAAAAAAGAAAGGTACTGAATTAGTCAGTCTTCAATCTTTCTCTGTGCCATCAGCTGACCTTTAGGATGATGTCTGAGGAAGGCTTTTTCCTTATGGGATGAGAATAAAACTGCTAAAATCTCCTTCAGCATGGAAATCGGCAGACTCCTTAAGTCTTCTTGCTGCAGAACTAGGCTGCATTTAAGACAGCAGCTTGTCAAGATTCAGATTTTTTTCTTGGCTGTCATGAACTAAGAGCCTGTGTTCATGGGATGTACAACTAGAATCTTTACGAAGGTAATTTTATTCCAAAGAATCAATGTCTACAGGAGTTACTATTAACAGCGCTGTAAATCTGTACCCACAATAATCCCTCTATATCTTGCAGGCTGATGCACAGGAGACCAGTCTTCCTCTGCAACCCTAGAAGCCAATCTGCTTTTAACTCCTGGCTTATCCTTTTGGTTCCTTGTTCCACTTGGACTTTCATTATGCAAATCACCCCACTGCACCATAGGGCAGAGGTGTAAATATCCTCTGCCTGGCAGGCTTCTCTGAAGATCAAGAGAATCTATTGCAGGTTATCCTAGCATGAAAAATGCCCCCCTCAGAAGAGACAGGGCTCAGCCTGTATCATATCCAGGTGAGATATTAGAAGCGCTCTCTCATCAAAGGAGAACTCAGATGGAAGATTAATGGTGGAGACACACTCTACAGGAAGGAGCAACATTAAGGACTTCTCTCAAACACACTTCCCACTAGGGTGCCACCACACAGATTGATTTGCAGAAGAAAATGCAATTGGGTGGGGCGAGTGCAGAGTCTAAGCATCACAGCCTCTACAGCTTTACTGGGTTTCGAGTTGCTCCTTCTGCTGCAGATCTTTGTCTCAGCCTGAACCTGCAATTCAAAAAGAGATTTGCTAGGGCCAAACCTGCACTTCTCATGCCTTAAATGAATCCTTGGCATAAATGATCTTATTCATTCTTATCCTTTCGAATTATCTCAAAGAGAACCACCTGAACAATTCCTGGTTCACTGCAGCTGGACACTTGCTGTGTTTCAAGCAGACTGTCGCCTCACACAACATAAACAAAACAAATCGGACTTCAATGAGAAAGCTACTGAAAAACAGCTAAGAGAGAAAAGAAGTTGCTAATGATTAGCAGCAGATACCTTGCTCTCCAGATTAAATTCTTGTGTTTTCAGGATCTGTAGCATAACGTAAGACTCCAAAACATACCTCAGCCTCTCTATATTGTAACTAACACTGGGATAAATTGAATATCATGGTTCTCCCTTCGCAGGCTTTACTGAATATTGCTTTACTGCAGGAATATCTTGAACTCAATGTTTCACATTAGTTAAAATTAAAATCAACATGCTGTGTCCAGAATCTACGTCTAAGATCTCTGTCCAGTATTCCTTTCGGCAAATACTGAATAATTCCAGTGAAAACGAGGCTTTCGCTTTTTTAAACTACAGAAATTTGTTTGCATCTCCCTTGCTTAGTTTACAAATACCACACTGCATAACTAAGACTGAACAGAAGTTCTGGAAGGAAAAGAAGTTTTGAATGAGAAGAATGAGATGGGGAGTGTGAGGCTATGGGTAACAGACCCCTTAACGTAGGGGCAGCCCAGAGAAGCACTCCTACAGAAGCTCAAGTTATCTGTACTTTCAAAACCCAAGCTCTGGTCTAAATGCACTGGATTCTCTGCTACTAAATTGCTCTTCACTCAAAGCTTCCCTCAGAAATGCTTTGAAAGCAGGAAACAAACCTGTGCAGGAGAAGACGTTCCCAGAATAAAGCAGCATATTTCTGCTTCCTTGTTTGGCAATACCATGTCTGCAGGACCAACCTCTTCTTCTCCTGGCAGCTGTGCTGAGCCCATTGCTGCTGCAGTGTTCTCACAGCACGCATCCCTGTGAGAGAATGCAAGAGCTTGCTGAGCTGAGCCCCATGTTGTTTTTTTTCCATCAGAGTCCAGGCAAAAACAAAGAATACATCTGCTGCAAATACCAAATGGGACCAAACTTTCTAAGATTTCCTGTCCTCTCTTTAGCAGCTGAAGAGACTTGTAGGTTTTTTTTGTCTGCAAGGCAGTCAGACCTCCCTTTTTTTTTTTTTCCCCCCTGCCCTTCCCCAAGCAACGTATCACAGATCACTTCCACCTTCATCTGCAAGGCAGTTTTCCCTCAAAAATTGGAGGTGTTCCTTTCCCAGTATAGTGTACGTACTTAGCACTTAAAGCACTTAGAATCCCTTGAGGGACAGGATCAGGACTGTTAAGCAGCCCCAAAAGGTACACTCTGCTCCCTCTGAAGCAAAGCTTCACTGTTGGGTTTAAGGAGACATGTTCATGCTGCATCTGAACTCCTTTTAAATCCTCAGCTGCTAAAATGCACTGCTTGAACACTCCTTTGGTAGTGCTGGTAAAGCGAGATCCACACCTTTTCCACAGAGCTGCCAGAGGAGCATCTCCCCTAGCATAAAGCACTACAAAACAGGAGGGCATGTGTCCTGCTTGTAATCACAAGGCAGCAGACACAGACACTTACTGACCCCTGGACTAGTACAGGCCCTTCCAGAGAAGCAGTGCACAGAATTAAAACTAAAAGTGGGACTTCTCCATCCCAACCATTCCTACAGCATCCCTCTCCTACAGACACAAATGCTACTGTAGGGTGGGGTAACTCACTTTGCCAGCACGAATGCCAACGCCACAGAGCATCAGCAGTCATCTGGTGAGCGTGACACTGGAATCTCTTGTCAGCTTCCACTTTCTGGGCCAGTCTCTTCTTCCACAGGCTGAAAGCCATCTTGCAGCAACGAACTTGGTGTTTTAGGGATGCTGCTGCTTTTCGGTTCTTATTTTCCACAGCCCAGCGATGCCAGCTGAGAAAGGCTCTGAGAAAGACAAAGGTCATTGGACCAACTGTAGGAACAATGCACACATTCACATCCTTGTAACTGAAACTTTAACCATAAATATACACGAGGGATTTTAGGAAATACAGCTGATCTGTTAACATCCCTTCCCCATTAAATGTCAGAGGAAACAATGGACCAGGCAAGCTGTTGGGAATAAGGTGTTCCGTCCTGGCTGTGCCAAGCCTGTTGTTCTCTTCTACCTCCAAATAAGCAGAGAGCAAGGCCAGTCCAGTGGACAGGAAGTTACCAGGGCTGGTTATCAGCAGTGCTGGGCTTGCTCTAATTTGTGAGGCGTCCCATCAAACCAGAAATGATTGTGGTCAGATACAATAATTCTGAAGCAGGAAAAAATAAATAAATAAATTTTCCTGCTTCAGAATTCAGAGGCTGCAAAACTCCCACTGAAGACAGGAAAAAGATAGTTAGAGGGAGATTTTTTTTTTTTTAAAACCAAGTGTAGAGCTCTCAAAATAGACAGCTTTAGGAAACTTCTAGAAAACCTACCGAGATAGCTGAATGAGCCTGCAATACTGCTGGGCCTTTACAAGTTGCTGAGTTCGAGCTGACCAGGCAATGAAGTACCTCTGCAGGCAGCTTTTCTTCGCTTGGTGCCCGCAACTCTTCACCTCCTTGTCAGAACTGCAGTTCTGTAATCCAGAAAAGCAAAAAAGGGCCTTGAACTGCTGCTGTAACACAGTCACTCCATGCAGCTCAGCCCTTTCTCCTTGCTGCTCTGACTTCTATGATTGCCTAACTCTCTGCTGCTAACCCACACACACCACATGAACACCCAGACATGAGGGTCTAACACATCCCTTTTAAACCCTTGACACATGACCAGTTTCCAACTCAGCTGGCAAATAGTAGGGAAGAGTTACCCTGAGAAATGCCTAAATCTCCCAAACCTTCTGTCTGAGAGAAAAGAGAGAACAAAGAGAGAACAGCAGTGAGACCTTCCATATGCTGATATTGAAACTCAAAGGCTCTTCACTAAGTTGGGCTATGCAGAAAACACTTGTACATTTAGATGCATCACACCACTTTTCAGCGTTACCTCTTCCCATCTAGCGGAACTGGTGAGAGGCTGGACATTATTGTCTGGACTCTGCAGTGCCAAAGACTGGAACTGACCTCCCACAAACCAATTTCTTCTGTAAGACAAAAGTGTCAGGGGAAAAGTGAAAGAAAGAAGAGGATAAAACATCCGGAAGGATGCTGTGAGATGACATGACAGACTAGCCAAAAGGAAGGAATTTGACCAGACCAAACAAGGGGCCACTGCTACCAGCATCCTAAGGAACCAGTCTCCAACTCACCCAGATCCAGTACTCTGTGGAGGAAAGGAGGTCTGCAAATACAGCTCCCCACCCAGCACAGCTGGCAGCTCTGCGCATTGGTGTAGCTGCAGGAAAGAACTGTAATACGGCATGTGTGTGACATCCTCAGCAGTCGGAACGGAGGAGAAGCTCTGCTGGCTGCTGTCACTGAAACTGTATTCCTGCAGGTATGGAGGGAAGAACATGCTGCGAGGTAAGTGTCCTTGCAATGGAATCACTCAGCTAACAGTTCCGACCATGCCATTTACTCTTCTTTTTGGCAAGGGTTCAGGGAAATTCGGGATGCATCCAAAGGAACTGCAGGCTAGCAAGGACAGCTCTGGAGTGTAAACACATACGTGATGGGAAAGTTACTTCTATGCTAGTCTGGGAATGGTTAACCCCAAAACAACCAGTAATCAAACATAGCAAACCTCCACTGAGATAGTGTATATGTCCGTTTCCCCTTTAATCACTGATGAGGCTCTTTGTACCTCATCCCTTCCACCTTGCAGCCACAAACACGAGGCAAGCGCACAAGAAAAGCTCACTAGCTCAGCACCTCCCCATATCACTAAATGATGAACCAGGAAGGGCACAGAGAAGTGACTTCACAATTTCTGATTACATTTAAACTTCAGGACCCTACTGGCTCAGTGCTGTTCAGGCCTAAATACTAAGCACAGTTTGCTGATCACAATACCATGTCAAAGCAGAAATTTCCCCCCGAAAAATCCCAGCAATTTAATACCTCAGAGCAGTATGGATGTGTCAAGACCTTCTCACCTTTTCCAATGAGCTTTGAGAGGCCAAAGTAGCTGGAGCACTGCTGTCAAAGCCAGAAGATGTTGAGAGGTCCTCAGAAAACAGCATGGCAAGAGGTTCTTCATAGACAGTCCTGTGCGAGTGTTTAGGACTTTGTTCAATTGTCTTCAGCGTGAGACACTTTTGGTGCCATAATTTCAGAGCTTTTCTGAGTCTACACTGTTCCAAAGTCTGAGAGAAAGAACTGAGACAGAAGATTTATAAGACAGCAAAGTGACTGAAAAGGGATACCAGAGGGGGACGCTAGTAGAGACACGATGGGTGATAGATGGTAAAAGGGGTTCTTCCAGAAGGACCAGGAAGTCAAGTGGACACTACTAATGAGGGCAGGGCTCCAGGAACTGGCTCTTCTTCACTCACTCAGCTCTGTGATGCTCCCACAGCCTTGCTTTCCACAGCAGATACACTCTCTGGAGCTTCACCCTTTGGCAGAAATCATCAAGAGAGTAGCCTGTTTTCTCAGGAAACCGTTTGTCTACAGTCCACAATGGCTGATCTTCATGCCTCTTTCTCGCAATCTTGTCAGCTACTGAGCTTATGACCGGTCCTTAACCAATTACAGAGAGTGACAAGAGACAATGTTTGTCAGAAGGCATTCCTAAGAAACACAGCCCAGCCCTCAAACTGCTTATTTTCAGCAAAGTTTAAGACCTTCTGATAGGTTTCTGAAGCAGACCAACAAATCTCCCTGTAGCTTCACTGACATGTCCCAAACATCTAGTTCTCTGCCCACTCTGGTTTGCTAATACCATGCATCATCTGAGCCTCTCTCTTATCAGGTTGTTTTCAGCTGGTTTTCACCATACAAGAGGAGGAAGAAGGAGCCCAAGCACCTCCAAATCTCAGATTCTGCACAGGCCCCAAGCTGCTTACCATAATGCTGCCTCCACTGTAGGAGGAGGAAGTTCATCATTGCCTGCTTATCGCCTTTTCTGACTTGCAGCATCTGAACCCACTGCTGGAAGTATTTCCTCAGTGATGCTGCTCTGAGACAGGCCAGCTTGCACCTGTAAAGTGCCTTCTGCTCAACAGTCTCCTTCCATGCACTGAAGCACCTGAGAAAACCAAAGGAAAATAAAACCACATGGCAAACCACGTGAAGAGTGTACAAGCTTGTGTCTCCTCCCGAGACTGGGTTTAGTTCAGGAAAGACAGACAGAAGCTGTCATCTTCTGAGCTTTGTCTATTTGACTCATTTATTTCATTAAAAAGCCACTGTCCTTCTTATAGCACAGCAGCACAGTAGGTGCTCTTGGGTTTGGTCTTTCAGGACATCAAAAAGTCAGGACAAAAAAGCTCTGGCAGTGCACAGGAGACAAGTCATAACATCTCTGGCCACAGTAGTTCCTTTTCATGTTTCTATTCCTACTTTCATCTTTATTAACACCTAAAACAAAAGAATAGTTGGCTTTAAGATGGAACAACACATCACTGTCTGGGTTGGTTCTGTCATTTCTTGGATTTTCACAGTGAACAGACTTTTCACAACTTACTGGGAGATCAAGTTTCTTTGGATCTGAGTCGTCAGTGCCAAAATCTGTTCTATTTCCAAGCATCGGGAACGCCACACCCAGAAAACATTTCGTAGCTGCTTCTTTTCCAGCAGAGCACGGGCTTCCAAAAGCCTGGCCTCCTCTTTGCTCAGCAGCTCCTTCTGCAGGCGCCACAGTCTGAAAGCTGCTGTGTTGCAGGGCAGGAAGAGATTGACAGGAAGAAAAATAGCTTAGAAGAACTTCAAACAACTTAGTGTCACACAGCAAACATCCCTTGGCTGAACTCCAGCTGTCTGAGAAAGGGCACTTAAGGGAGACCGCTCAGATTGCTGGAGCGACAGCATCTGTTGCAGCTGAATCAATACAAGGAACAAGGCAAAAGGTGTATGACACAGCTAGTGGGCCACCTTCCACCATCACAGACACTGGCCCAGCTATTGCAGGATCAAGTTCTGGAAGAGTCAGGTCAACAGCTAGACACAAGCCAAGAAACATGGTGAAACAGTGATTACCTCCAAGCTGTTCCAAGGCTACGGAACGTGTGCTTACCAGCTAGTCGTCTCATATCTCTGATTCCTTGAGCTCTGGAGCAGAACTCATCTCCTCTCTGCTTACGGTGAAGCTGTGTCCACAGTTCTCCCTCCACCCTGAAAGAGTCACAAGCATGCTTTAACACCCATTTGTCCAAAGAGGCACTCACAGAACAGAATCCAGCGCCTTCCTTCTTCCTAGGTAGCTCTCTTTTTGTCTGGATTTGTTCTTCTGTCTTCAGAATCAGGAAACACAACAAAAGGTTCTTCTTTTGACACCTCTACTGTCCTGCTAGAGACTGTAGTATTGCCTCACTCCAATCTCCTTTATGCCTATATCACACATGCAGGCAATAGCTGAACTCAAAGAATAGTACAGGAGTATTTCTGTCAGACACTCAAATCAGACTGAAAACACTAATGCAGAGAAGCTCTGACATAGGTTTAGTTCTTAAAATTAAGTTACTAATTCTTGCAGTGTTTATGAGCAGCAATACATCCAAGGACCTGGAAACAAGTTTCCCACTATTTGAGAAAAATTTCTCCCTTTGTAAACCTCAACTTGGCCAAGATGAAAGAAAGAGAATGTTCTCAGCTTACCTACAAGCCTGCTCAGCTTCCTTTGAGTATCCTACTGTAAGCTGGTGCTGAGCTGAGGTTGTCATAGCTGCTAATCTTCCTACTCCAAAACACTCCACTGCTGAACTTTGGGTATAAGAATACAGCTCAGGCTGTGCCGCTTGCTTCTTGCTCCGTTTTGCCACAGCTTCCTTCCACTGAAGGAGAGACCACATGATTAGAACAAACTGCATGCAGAGTATCAGTATCAGGGTCCACATCACTAAATTTCACACAGAGTACTTCTTTCCCTCCCTATCCAAATAGGATTTCTGCCTTCTCTGACTGCACAACAGAAAACTCATGGCACCACTTTACTGTCCCTAGCCCGTCCTCACCCTGCAGAAGCTGACAGCTAGCAGAGCCGAGGCATGTCTCTGCTGGGCTGCCTCCAGCTGCATCCTCCTCTGGTGCACAGCCCACTGCAAAGCACCAAGGCCCTTCCGAAGCAGTTGCTGTCTGTAAAGCTGCCTGGCTGCAGCCTTCTTCCAGAGGATGTGTCTCCTCCAGGCTTGGAAACACCTGGTTAGTATTTGTCTGTCACACAAGTGCTGGAAACTTAAAGAAAAAAAACAAGAGTGAGCTCCAGTTAACAGAAAGGAAATTTAAACGCAGCAAGGAGGTGGCAATCGGAGTTCAGCCATCAAGCTGAAAAGAGGTATTTCAAATCATTCTTTCTAAAGAGTGAAAAACCTGCAGCCTCACACCAAATTAAGGTACCACTGTTGCTAAATTGGTAGCAATCTCACACATGTCTTATCCACAGGCCACAAATTTGAATCCCATCTCATGGATAAGCCCAGTTTTTGGTCTTCACTAACTATGCAGTGAGCATGCTGGAATTTGCTGCACTGAAAAGTAGCACATATGGTACCAATGCTTTTTCATTGCTAGCAACAACCAAGGTTGAATTTAGACGCTAAAATTTAAAAGGTACAGAAATTATTTTTAGAGCATGTTCCATTCTAGACAGCAACCCTTTGAGAAGAAATGGATGCAGCCCCTGAGCCGACCATGGCAGAATAATGCAGGTTAAGTCCTAAAACGAAACGTTCCCAGGAACATGGCTCATTCAGCAGTTTTTCTCCCCTGTCAACTACCAGCACACTCACACATAAACACAGTCTTTTTACCTTTGCTTATTCACCTTCAACAACCAGAAGCTGTTCTCCGAGACCTGCAAAGAGACAAGAGACAGTACCTCACATGATTATTCACACTACTCAATTCTGTTGAGAATATATCTGTGCCCAGCATGGCAAGTCATTTTGGATGGAGACAAGAACAGTGCTGTCTCAGGCAGTCTGTTATGTCGGATGCCTTTGACACTGCCCCCACCATTGTTCTGTGAATACTCTCACATACTTCAGACATGGAAAAGCACAACAAAACTCAGGGCCCTGCAACAATGTACAGCAAAAAAACCAGCTTAATGCTTTCCCTCTGCACGTAGATCCAGACAATATAAACAGGTGTTTACAGTCCCAAGAACAACCAAGTTACCAAGCTGGTCTTCACGAAGAAGCATGTGAGACAGAAAGATGCACAAGTTGGGATGGAGCAGGACCATAAGAGAGGAGAATCTGGCCATTCAGTGCCAGAAAAAAAAAAAGAGGACAAGCATCCTCATCACTGTTGTATCTCAACTGTGCACCTCTAGCATGAAGTGGAAACAAGCACAAGTAATACCTGTGAACAGGGATTTACACAGTGAGCATACCCTCACCTCTCTGGACAGAGTTTCCTGTGTCTGGCTCCCTTCTTCACAGCTCCGTGGTTCTTTGGCACTCCTCTCCACAGAAAGTTCTTCAGACTGGTTGAGATTGGCATCAGCTTCCCAATTTCTCCAGCTGCTTTGGTAAGAGTATTTGTTTATCTTTCCTCCTCTGCTCACATTCATACAATCTATGTCAGAATATTCACCAAAGCCTTGTACAACCTGAGTACCTAAAGGGCTGGACTGGCTGGTGCCCACCACAGCCACTCTTTGGGCTGCTTGTGATCTAGAGTCACATAACTCTCCTGACTCTCTCTTGGACTTAACATGAAGTTCAGAGTTGTTGAATTCTACTGATTTAATACTAAGCTGAGGGACTGGTCTAAGCTCTTTATCTCCAGGAGGAGAAGCGACTCTCATGCACACTTCCCTTGGAGTCCCATACATGGCTACACCAACATTCATCCGAGCCCCCCCCAAATCTGTCTCCAGTGACACCTGCAGACCCTCTGGATACAGACTGGCTGGAAAGCCTTTCTTCCAAGATACAGCACACAGGGATGCCCCATCAGATGTGTCTTCTCCTTTAAGAACCTTTTCAGGGGAATGACTTTTTGTGTGACCATAAAGACTATCTGTTTCCAGAGTTGGCTTTGCCTGGGACTGGCATCTGAAATAAGGGGAGCAGTTGTAGGAGGAATCTGCTCCTGTATCCACTGGCCCACCAGAGCCGACCCCAGAAGAGAGGGTTTCTGGCTGCATGTGACCTGAAATTTTGGTTCTCCATGTGTTTGAGTGAATGTATCCATATCTGTGACAGAGAGAGAGAGGTTCTGCATGACTAAAGTCCCTTGTCGCTGCACCAAGGCTCCAGTCTTTAGCAAATGGGACACACCATTTCAATCTTGCCTGAGCAGCACTGGTCTTTACTCCAGCTAGCTGTTCTCCTGTGCTCAGGATACTAGGAGGTGAATCATCAGGAGCAAAGCACAAACTGCCACTGACTGCAGAAGACTTGGGCTCCAGAGGGAGGGAACCCCATATCCCCATCAAAGCAGTTTCTTGCTTAAGTCTCTGGATTGAACAGTACAAGCTAGCAGAAATCTGTGAGGATTGCAAAAGAGACTGAAGTGACTCCAAACTAGATGGATCAAGATCCCCCAAGGCCAGGGCTGAACTATGACAAGCATTCACACTTTCATGTGAGCTCCTTGAAGAGGGACACACCACCAATTCGTGCCTAAGAGGGGAATCTACAGTACGAGATGATAAACGTGCATTGACCAGTGAAGGGTCCACAGGCTCCATACAAGAAGCAGCAGGAGGCTGATGCTGTTGTTTTTTCCAGTAGATAGTCACTATTCTTGTTCCTACTTTCTAAACAGTGATGGCAAGCAGTGTGTATGGAGCAGCTACCAACTGCCTTTGTTTTCTGATGATGTTGTTGAGGGAAGTCAATAGTCTCATTCCTTCTCCCTTCTCAACTGTAAGCCTTGAGGCGTGAGTGTCTCTGAGAGAGATTCACAGCAGGGAGCACTGACAAAGCAAGATGGGAAATCCTATCAGCCACACAGAGCTGTGCTGCTGCTACAGCCTAGAGCAGAGATTATTCTGCTGGAGGAAGCAGGAACTGGAGAACTGACTGGTGGTGTCCCAAAATGGCTGAGAAGGGCAGGTGAGATTAGTCTGTCTTGGACTGTATTCTCACTTCACGGCTGACAGACTTGCAGTACACAGCCAGCCTTGCTCTGCTGTCTGACAGGGAGTTATGCTGAATGCCGCAGCCTCAAGCCAGTGATGAGAAATGTCTACTCGACTTCTAGTGCCCAAATACAGATCAACGTTGGCGTTCTTCTGAATGTTTCTTTGCTCTGAAGAAAAATAAGAAGAAATATGAACAAAGGAGCATGTATATTTCTTATCATATCTTCCCTAGTTTGCCAAAGGCTTCGGGTACTTTCCCTAGCAATTTCTTGTCTCCAATCCACCAGCCTCTGTCCTGAAAATATTACAGACACTACTCTCTTCCCGTTTTCCCAGCAGACAATCATGTCTGGCAGAGCCGGAATGATTGAAGTGAACAGACCCAGTCTCAACAGAAAACCTGGAAAACAAAGACTTCCAGCATTATGCACGCACCTGCAGCCTCAAGAAGAACTTGTTGCTAACAAGGCTGAATTATCCTGCTGCCAAGACAAGGTAGTCTGTAGCTGCTTTTCCAGAATGTTTTCCATCTAGCCAGATCTATGTGACACCAAACAAGAACAGGTCCAAAATAAGATTGTTTTACAGATGTCAGAACAACACGGTTCCAGCTGGAGTACAATGCTTACCCCTCTTCATTGATCAGAAATCCAGCTCAGATCTCTTCCACACTTGTATTTTCTCCAGGGCTGGTGGGAAAGGTAGTGTCTCAACTCAAGGTACTGTTTAACTGCTTAACAAGTGAAAATTTGTTCACTGATCATGCTACAGCCCTGCAAAGTTCAAGGCTATGCAGGCAAATTTCTTCTTGTCCACACTAAAGGATGTCTACACATCCAGAGAATCTATATTGTCCCCTAACCTGAAAGAGTTACGGCATAGATGGTTATACATATAACACTCAGAGCACAGATTTGTAAGTTGCTGCTAACAGGTAAGTGCAATTTGAGGGAACTGCGCTTTCATTCCCTCAAATTTTAAAACCAGTTGTCAATCATTCTGTCATTCTGACCATCATTCTTTTCCATCCCCCTTTTAGAAAATGGTATTGTGAAAAAGACACACACTTAAATAGTCTTAAAAAAACCCTAGTCAATCTGAAAAGAAAACATGGCCTATGAAATCAAAGCCCATTTCTTTTTCAAACATACTCAAACACCAGAAAGCCTCCGTTCAAATTACACTCTGTTTCCAAACTATGTTTATCTCATTCTATTCTAAGAAAGCAGCTGAGCATAAGTCATCCCTGTTTGCAAACAGCCTGCTTGTCCTTCTCACATGCAAACTCCTTCAGTAATCACCACAAACTGGGGAGTAAACTCAATTACTAAAGCAACAGGAGATAGTCATGCAGTGTTGCAATCATCCTTGGGAACTGCCGTTACTGCCTCTCATATATCACCAAGTGTACCACGAACAGAAACATCCCATTATTTCTTCCAGACAAGTAGAAGTTGACAACTACAGAGTGAACACACAAAGCATGGCTGCCTTCTTTAGGGTACCTATCACTGCATGAAGTGTAAACACAAAATGCAGCAGACTGGTGTTCTGTAAAAGCACTCCTTGCATGCCAGGAGAACCCAACCAACTAGTAATGTATCACAAAAGGGTGTTATAAAGGATTTGGGTTGTTAAAGGACATGAAACCATCACTTTATCAGTGCTGTTTTGCTACATGAACACCTGGAACGCAGCACAGGACTACTTTTATGCTCAAAGAACCTAGACGTAATCTATTTTCTTGATAACTCATGTGATTTTTTTAGTTCTCCAATTCTTTCTGCCAGGTACCAGGTTCTCAACACATTGCCATGATTATTTTAGATGGTGGTCTTCACCTCACTCATTCCTAATTTCAGTCTCGCTGAGATCAGGAAAAGATGGTATCCTTTAAAAATCACGTTTATCTGCCTTCCCAAAATTGCCATTCAGGACTTTAATGTCACCACTTTTAAGCAGTAGTTAATCTTACTCAGAAGGCAGTAAGATTTTATGAAGTGCTTTTAAAAAACTTAATTCTAAGGCCAAAAGAGATACTCAAGGCAAGCCACAGATTTTGTGAACTACAAAATCCATGACCAATGGATTTCATATTAGCTTTGATAGTTCCAACTAAAACATTTAATGCATGCTTACTATATACACTTTGCAGCAGCACATGAACGCATAAAAACCCAAAACGAATCCAATTAAGCAAACAAAAATTAAGCTGATCAACGTACTTCCGTTATTATAAGCAAAAAGAAGTAAATAGACCAGCTCAGGAAAACAAAATCAAGCTCTTTCAAGTGAACGGCTTTTAGCATTATAATAACAATGACAGGCCCATAATAAACACATAAGCACAGCACAGACAATGCTGATTTTCCCTTCCCCGCAGACCAAGGCTGATGCATTTCACACTGCAAGTTGGGATCAGTGATCGGTCCAGGATCACGCTTCACATGCCTTGGAAACAAGGCTTTTCCCCCACTGCTCAGTCTTACAAACCGAACCATCACTGCCATCGCATGAGCCTCTCGCTGCCACTTCGAGATCAACAGGCACACACAAGTGCTCTTCCCTTAAGCAGAGAGAGGGCAGTTACCGCTCGGGCAGCTGAGGAACAGCCGTGCAGCAGCTCCCTTTGCATGCTGCCAGCCAAGAACCAGCTAGTGGCCCAGGATGCAGTGGCGGGCACGGGAGGGCCACCCATCACCCACAGCCCCAGCCAGCGTGGGCACGGGAGGGCCATCACCCACAGCCCCAGCCCAGGGGAGCCATTTCAGGCCAGACTGCAGCTGGCACCACCAAGACACATGGCCCAGGCCCTGGCTCAGCATCCCTGATGGCTCCCAGCACCTGCCACGGGTGTGGACGCATCTCTCCTCACAGGCACTTACTCACTCCGATAGCTGCCACCAGACATGCCGCTGGGCCTCGCCAGAACCTCTGGGATGGGACGCACGCCTGTTTGTGCCTACACCTCCTTTGCAGGGGCAAACCTGCAGCTTTGTCCCCCCTTAATGCCCGAACCTCAGCAGCGAGCGTGCTCCAGCTGGGTCGCTGTAAGCAGCTTACCTCCCGCGATTAGCAACGCTGCCTGTCACCGGGGCTGCAGATGGCCACGGGAAAGCGGCTCTGGCCCACAGCTAATTAAAGCTACGTCCTGAAGGCGGCCCAGACGAGGCGGGGCCCGGCAGGCCGGGGCGGCTCACCCAGGCGTACCTGCAAGAGGCGCCGCTCACCTCCCCCGG
>NW_010556275.1:0-6572 GCF_000687285.1 Phaethon lepturus | reverse complement strand
ACCCCGCAGCAGCCGCGACCGGTCGGACTCTGAACCCGCTCGCTGACGGGGCTCTCCTCAGCTCACCTTCTGTCCTCCCGCTACAGTCCTGAGGTGTCTGCCTCTTGAGAGAGCTGTCCCTCCGAGAAGAGGAAAGACCAGGAGTTGGCAGTGGGGGTTCTGGGGTCATGGCGTTGCTCTCGGGCTGTGGCGCGATCCTGCCTGCTCTGAGAGTTGCTAAGGGTTTGGAGGGGAGAAGGGGCAGCCGGAGTGCTGGGGTGTAAGGAGCTTGTGGGGGATCCAGTGCTCTTTACATGGTAACCTTTTTGGAGAGGTGAGATAAGGATGTGCCTTATAATGCAAAATGGAGGCTTGGTGGAGACCATAACTGCAATGAGGCCTCTCAACACCAGCAAGAGGCTCCCAATAAGCCCTAGCAGCGAGAAACAGTAAGGTAAGGAAAGGATCACGATTCAATATCTTTCCTTTTCTTTTTAATTTTGGCCAGCCCTGTCCGACTTCATGCAAACTGAGTACCTGAAACGCTCAGGGGAATGGGACGTGCTCTTGCTGTTGGTGTACCAAGTCCTGCCTATTAGAGGCAGTGGGAGGAAGTATTGCAAAACAAGACGTGCAGCATTTCTTCAAACTGTAAAGAGGGATCTGGGAGACTTGTCTCAAAAAGGGGCTGTTTTGCTTTAGAAGTATGAAGAACCTTCCCAAATGGAGCATGTTTTCTCCTAGTAGGGTCTCCAGAAGTGGGTAACCTGTTCCACAGGTGGCCTCAATAGTACTTATAGGCAGTAAAAGCTTTGTTTTTCATGATTATTGTAAGTATATGTGTCCTTTTGTAATGTTTGGTTTTCTTCTAACAGTGCAACATCAACCTGTAATCTGCTTTAACCTCCAATCCTGGTTTGCAGTGCTGTTACCTGACCCCATGTTTTAATTTTCTGTCTCTGCAGATGATTGTTCCTACTTAGAAGTAGTTACTGGGCCTTATGACCTTATGACTTTCTTTTTCCTTCAAAATATTTCCCCCAGTTCTTTGACATCATTTTGAATTTTGATCTTCCTCTCTGATGGGTTTGTTGACAGCCCAGCAATCATCTATAAGTGCCATAAGCATTATTAGTGAAAACACTGAAGTGTTTGTCAGCCACACTTTTGGAGGCAGACCTCAATGGTCACTGCTTACTGGAGGCATTCCTTTGCTTCATTTTAATGAGAGTTGTTATCCTGTTGTTCAAACAGCTGAGCAAACAGCTTTGCTTCACTATTGCTGATCAGATGTTGACCTGAGATCACAAAATGCTGTTCCTTGCAATATTTCCAGTCAGCTTTTGTGTCTTATTAAATGCTGTGAGGCAGAGTGAGCCTCCACTTCATATGCTTGTTTATAGATTTTTCAAGGTAGAATAAAGTGGAGCTGGTTTTCACTTTAAGTAATTCCTTGAAACTCCTTTAGTGCCTTGGCTAGTCAATGTACCACTGCTTCCTGCCCCAAAAGCTTTCACTTTATTTTCCAGGAGGCAAAAAGAGAAATAAGCAAGTTTCTCTGCCTTGCTTGTCACTTCAAGCATATGTCCTGTTAGTCAGAGACAGTGACTGTGCTGCTTTTATTTTTCTAGAGATGATACTCCGCACGTCCCCAATGAGAAACTTGGAGAAGAAAAAGTTCTGCACATAATAGAAAATCTGACTTCTCTGATAAAAGAGACATTTCCAGGTAGGATTTGAGTGGATGAGAAGGGGAGAGGAGCACAGAGTCTCTCGGGACTTACTTACCACCAGGGTGGAGAAATGACAGAACTGGGACGGGGAAAGGCACAGAAGTGCTGTGGTCATTGGGACTTGTTTGTCTTCTTCCTAGTTGCTGTGGCGCGTGAGGTGTGTATGAATTGAGGTGTCTGATGCCAATTGTTTCAAGTGAACTCACTCAGAAGACAGGAACATAAACATTTCTGTAATTAGTCATTAAGACAAAAAAGGCTGCAAGATTTCCTCACACTTAGTCCATGTCAGCAGTGGGGGAAGGAGCATTATTGATGGTGAAAGCTCACTGATTCTTCTGTAAAGCTGTGGCTCTGTGGTGGCTTGTTCCGAGGAGGGATGGTCTTTCCAGTGTTGTACACCCAGTCAATGCAACCACATCGCTGTGGTGTGGATGATTTGCTTTTGCAAAGCTCTTGAGCCATGCTATTCTTTCCAAGTCTGTGAATGCCTCAGAGAGCTTTGGTGCTGAGGAACTCTGAAGCAAGCATGGGTTCCACTGTGCCTCCTTTTCTCTGTCTCTAGATACTAAAGTCTACACAGCGATGGGCAATCATGATTTCCACCCCAATGAGCACAGGATCTACAACCTAACAGCTGAACTGTGGCGTCCCTGGCTGAATGATGCTTCTCTTCCTCTTTTCAGAGCAGGTATGGCATCACTGGCTCATGTTGGCAGCACTCTGGGGAGATAGGGGTGGTTAGGAAAATACTACAAATAGTTTTCCCTGCTTCTATGCTCAGAGCAACAGTATTTGTAGAGTATTTGCAGAGAAAGGGTCCAATTTAATGCTGATTTCCAGTGACGAGTTCTCCTACGTGTGAGAAAAGAAATCTCTTTAAGCTTTAGTCTCTCCTGCTTTCCTTGAGTTACTGGAAAGTGTCTCTACAGAGAATGCAGAGTGGTGAGCTTCAGTGGAAGAAAAAAGATCTTTCAAGAAAGCTGCTGGTGCAGGCCAGCACTGTGGCTCTCTAGGGCTGCCCAGCTCCTGGTGCTGCACACTGTCCCCATGCAGGGTCTCCCTTCACCTGGAGAGGCATAAGCACAAGAGGTATGCAGCAGTCACTCTAAATGCCCATCCTGGAATAGTCAGAGCGCTGGTGGCACCTTGTCCAGACAGTGACTCTGCTGTGGCTATTGCCAAGGAAAGCTGAGAGGGATGGAAACAAAGGGATCTAGGGTCACAGCAACCAGTGTGACCAGACCTCCGTCTCTTTCCCTGATGGGTGCATTTTTCAGGAGCTTTCTACAGTGAGAAGCTGCCCAGCCCAGGGACAAGGGGGCGAATGGTTGTCCTCAATACCAATCTGTACTATGACCAGAATGACGAGACAGCTGGTGAGGAAGATCCTGGAGGGCAGTTCCAGTGGCTGGAAGAAATACTGACCAATGCCTCTAGAGCAGATGAAATGGTATTAAAAGAAATGAATAAAGAAATTTTGTAGGGGGCTTCTCTTGGCCTGGAAGCTCTTCTCGCTCCTGTTCTCCCCCCTGTGCAGTCACAGCAAGCCAACGCTCTGTGGGAAGCATGGGCTCTGCATTCAGTGCAACTCTCTGCTTCTGTAGGTCTACATCGTGGGGCACGTCCCTCCTGGCTTCTTTGAGAAGAAACGAGGCAAGCCCTGGTTCCGGAGTGGCTTTAATGAACGATACTTGAACATTGTGCAGAAGCACCACAGAGTGATTGCTGCCCAGTTTTTTGGGCACCATCACACGGACAGCTTTCGGATGTTTTACAGTGATACAGGTACCAGTTCTGGCCACCCAAGCATTTGCGTGATAGCTCTGCCAACCCCCAGAAAGTCACTGTTGATGAGAGTTTTCAGTGGCTGTTAGCTGAATGCAGCTGAGAAGCCAGAAAAGGCTTGTGAAATGCTTTGGTCTGTTGAGACAACAGTGGTTCTGACCTCTACCTTCACCCCCAGCCTGTAGCTCCAGCCCTCAAATTTTGTCGTTTCCCTTTAGTGCCTTGCAGCTTCTTGCCTGCTCCCTATTGATGGGTTTTGGACTTCAGCTGAGACATAAGGGAGCAGTTCCGAATCTTTGCATTTGGGTTACGGGTAGTGCTCTGAGTGTCCTTTGCTGAGCGTGGTTCTCTTGTGCACCCTTACAGCACAAGTCTTTGACAGCAGTGGAAAGCCGGTTCTCGGTTGCAGCAGCCCCATGTTCAATCCCTGGTGCTGCTCAATGTGCGTGCACTGTTATAACTAGGGCTGGTGACAAAGCTGCTGTGTGATCGGTGCTCACTGCAGCATGGACAGAGTGTGATACAAGCCAGGATCTCCCATTCATGGGTTACTTTGCCTTTCTGTTAAGGTTCTCCAATCAGTGTCATGTTCTTGGGCCCTGGAGTGACTCCCTGGAAAACAACATTACCTGGAGTGAACAATGGAGCCAACAATCCTGGGATTCGGGTGATCGACTATGATCCAGACACCCTTCAAGTGTTGGTAGGGGATCCCTGTGTGCTGCACACTGCAGTTTTAGAAGGGAGCTTTAATTCCCTCATGTGGTTTTAACAGGCAGGACTGCAGGAGCCAAGTGGCTATGTAGGAGAAGACCTCAACCACAATATTTAAGCTTCGTGTCTAGCTCTTAGTAAGAGCATTAGTGAGTAAAGGCAAGATGACTGCAGTCAGCTGCCCCAGGCCTTCTGCTGGGATGAGTTCCCCAGGGCAGTGCAGGACAGTCTTTGTCGAGTTCTTTATGTCTTTAGCTAATTTCCTTTGACACTTGCTTTACTACTCGTGCAGAACTTATCTTTGGGGACTGACAGATTTTTCAAGCCACCTCCAAAAACTTTTAACTGGCTAGAAAATTATTTGGGTCCCCCCTGTTTGCTAAATTGATTCATTTGTAATGGATCTGAATTTAGGTGAATTGTAGGGGCAGCTTCTGTTTCATCAGTCTCTTATTTGCAAAGAGGTAGAAGATACGGTGTTTGTACCTTTCTTTGCAATGGGTAAAGCAGCTCTGTAGATGCTCTGTTTACATTTTTATAGCATGAGAAATGAATGCTAAAATATACTGCAGAAGGCTGGGGAGCTAGTGAAGCAGAGAGAAAAAGGGCAAAAGACTGATAACAGAAGTTGTGAAAAACTATTCTTTAGTTTGCTCACAGTTGAGAAAATAACTTCACTCAGTAAGTAACACTACTCCAACCCTTGCTTCAGCTAGTGGACAGTGTTGATGGTAACAGAGTGATTCTGAAGCAGGCCAGGCTCAAAATTGTTTAGAGATAAAAGTCAAGCAGCCACCCTGTCATCCCTTACGAAACAAGGTGCTTTTGTGGTGAGTTCTGGAGGTTCTCACTGGAGGTGTCTATCCCCACATCTCAGTAGAAAGCACCTGTTGGGAGTCAGCTCACCCCTCGCTGGGCAGGGAGATGTGCTGCCTGCGGTGAATACACATCTGTGGTGCTGCACACCAGTGTCTGGGAGAAGGGCCTGATTGCATCCTAGCCAAACATTTTACTCACACTCAAGGGCTGATCCTTTCCTCATTTGTCCTCATTTTGTTTTTCTCTCCCTGCAGGATATGGTGACTTACTACTTGAACCTAACTCATGCCAACATGATGGCCGCAACATGGGAGGAAGAGTTCCCAACATGGGAGGAAGAGTATAGGCTGACAGAAGCCTTCCAAGTCCCTGATGGCTCTGCGTGCTCCATGCAAACGGTGCTGGAGAAGATATCGAAGGATCCACACTACCTGCAGCAATACTACGAGTTTAACTCTGTCAGATATGACCTCACTCCATGCGAGGAGGCCTGCCGCATTGACCATGTTTGTGCCATCAGGGAAGTTGATTTTACAAAATACAATGAGTGTCTTAAAACCAGCAGCTCTGCCTCGGCAGTCATCAGCGTTTGGCTTTTATTTTTCTGCTTGCTCTCAGGATTTCTCAGTCCCCAGCAAGCACTCCAATGACTGAGAGCAAGAGAAAATTAAGAGAGCACAAGTTCACGATGCACATGAATCAACAACTGTCAATGCGAAAAGAATTCACAACTTAACCTGATTTAAGATGAAATCAGTGGCTTTTAGTAAAAGCTCTATGATGTTGATTTGAAATCTAGAAAGGCTTGATGTATCAGGAAAGGGCAGTGATTGCTACAAAGTCTTTTTGTGACAGACTGACTTGTGTCAGGGAGTCTGTCTCCCTTCTGCTGTGACTTCTGTGGTTGTCTCACAAATCAGATGACGACCAAGCCTCCCCGTGGACTCCAACTTACCATGGATGAGGGCTCTGAGCTGCTGTGTCTTCCTGAGGAGTTTGCTGCCAGGTGGGTTCCTCATGTTGGTGCACACTTCTCTTCTGGAAAGATGACAGAACTGGCAACCAGGAAGGTCTTGTTTTGGTGGCCTTGTACAGCAGCAGCCTTGCCTTTGGCCTATGAGCAAAGCCAGGGGGGATTAGTTCTTCCTTTGGCAATGTGTGAACTTCAGCAGATTTGGGCCATGACTTTCACATGTCAGTGCCCAAGATGAGGCACCAGAGTAAGAAGCTTCAGTATTATTATTTTCTTAGTTTTTATTTCTCCCCCCTCCCCCCCCGTTGCTGAGCATAAACAGCTCTTCCCTCTTCCCTTCTATGTTCTCTTAACTTGCATCCACTTAGTTTTTCCTTCAGTTGGGTATTGCAAGCTGACCTTGACTGCTTCACCATTAAGAAACACTGAACCATTTGGTGATTTACGAACTTTGGGCTTTGCTAGCTTCTCTGAGAACCTCGAGGGAACCAATACAAAGTGGTGGTGTTGGACCCTTTGGGTACGGGTGAATGAGACACGGAAGGGATATTCGTGTTGTCTGTAAA
>NW_010556274.1:2239-2613 GCF_000687285.1 Phaethon lepturus | reverse complement strand
GAGCGGTGCAGGGCCGGGAGGTGTGCGGAGCCCGGCTCGCCTCTCCAGGAGCAACAGGGATAAAAGACACCAGCTCAGCATTTTTCTTTGTTTTTCATCTGCTCGGGCTGTTTATAGCGAGCACCGTCTGGGGCTGCACCTCCCGGCCGGCTCCTCTCCCGGCAGCTCCAGCAGAGCTGCTGAGCATCCCGCTCACCCCAGGCGTGGCTGAGGAATCGGACGCAGGTTTTTGGGTATGGAAACGCTGTCCTGGGCTGGCTGATCTTTGTTTGCCCCTCAAGACCCTCCCTGGTTGCTTCCTCTGACGCATCCTGAGCGAGTTGCTTTGTTTTGGTGGTGCAGATGGGAGTGGCTGGGGGGGGCAGACTCTCACG
>NW_010556274.1:0-2172 GCF_000687285.1 Phaethon lepturus | reverse complement strand
ACCAGAGCCACGGTCCCGGGCTGTGCCCACTGCTGCGGGAGCTGCTCCCGGTCCCATCCATGCCCTCAGAGGTGAACGCGGGAGTCAGGCATGCGTTGCTGATCCTGCTCACCCAGCCGTGACCCGCAGCCACCCGCTGCCCCCAGAGCATCTGTGCATTAGGGCTGGTGGCCCCACGGTTTGCCAGAGCACGTGGCTTCTGCTGGGCAGATGCCCCAGAATCCCAGTACCCGGGAAAATAAGCCGATAATCAGCATAAATTTGCTGCGTGGGATCCTGCTTTTTTGTTTGAAACTGTTCAGGGGTCTGCAAAGTGGGAAGTGTCGGAAATTGGTGATGGAAGACCCTTGGCTTTTGCTTGGCTTCTCCTTCATACCCTCCTGTTGCAGTGAAGCCCGGCGCGTGTCCTGCCAAGTCCCCGTGGCTCCCAGCCAGGAGTGGGGTGATGCCCGGCCCCACGGGGCTTGTGTTGAGGGTGCAGATACCCTCCCTTGCATTTTCCCTTTTTTACCAGCGAGTGTTTCAGTTCCTGTTCCGTGTCAGGAGGCTTGCTGGGAGGTTTCCTGCCGTGGGGGTCCTGCAGGACCCCTTTGCAGGGCCGGTGGGGCTGCAGCTCCAGCCCCAGAGGGCTGCTGGAGCCCCGGGGAGCTCCTCTTCCTCGCTGGACTGGATGGGCTGGTTCCTCTGAAAGTGGAAATGTTTTAGCAGTGACGCCAGCGTGGCCAGGGGTGGTTGTAACTTGCTCAGATCCGGAGTTTTTCTGCCTCCTGCATGTTCCTTGCCCCCTTTCTCTCCCTGCCCTGGAGATTTGCCACCTGCCTGCGCTGCCGTCCTCGCCCGGGGGGGGAATCGCTGCGGCACTGTCGGGCGCTGCTGGGTGCGGCAGCCCTCGAGCCGGGGCACGCGCAGGTGGCAGCAGCATTTTGGCCGGATCTGAGCCACCCGTGAGTCACGTCGGCCTCTCGCTGCCGCCTGCCCCTTCTCCAGGAGCCGGGCATGGGGTGGGCTGGGTGCTGCGCCACAGCCATCCCCGGCGAGCACCCGGGGCAGATGTCCCCTTCCAGAAAGCAGAAGCAAACTCCGTTTCCTGGAGCCCGAGGCTGGCCACGCTGGGAAAGGGGAACAGAAATCCTCCTTCCTCCTCGAGAGGTCGGCTCACGTCACCGCATCTCGCTCAGCCCCTCCAGCGGGGCCGGTCCCTCATCCCGGGGCTTCGCCTGGAGCAGGATGGGAACAGCATTGATGTGACAGGGCCGTGGGAAACTGGAGAATTAGGTGGCAGCGGGTGGGAGCTCATGGATGCCAGCATGCCCGGTGGCTAGTATTAAAAAGATGTATTTTGAGGGGCACTGAACTCCCAGTGCTGAGCTAGAGGTCTGTTTTGGGGAAGCATTGTCCCATGGTTCCAGACAGTCTTGGTGGCCAGGAGCTGTGGCTCCTAGTGCCGACCCAGCTTGACATCGGTGCTTCCCAGCCCCGCAGGCACTCCCGCACTTGGAAGCATTTTCTTTCTGTTTCCTTCTCCTGGACTTGGCAGGAGGAGAGCGGTGCCCTCGTCACCCGTCTGGGAGAAGCCGGCTTCAGGTTAACGCAGGCCAAAGGCTTTGTGTGCCTTTGGAAAGCGTTTGCTGGAGCGGGTTGGGCAATTCCTGGCTTTGGCTGGTGTCCTGGTGGGAATGCTGGCAGCGCAGGCTGAGTCAGGCTGAGAGGCACCGGTAGGCATCCCTGCTCCGACCCGGAGCAGCGCCAGCGAGGTCAGGCTGCGCAGCACCCAGCCAGCTCTGGGCATCATCTCCTGCTGGAGATCCCACCGCTTCTCCAGCCCCCGTTCCTGCGCTGGACCACCCTCGTGGTGAAAAAGCTTATTTTTTCATCTCTGCCAGGATGCCCTTGCAGTGCAGAAAGGGACAGGGCACGCGTGCTGGCCGGGGAGCGAGGTGCGCGCCTTTCCCCCGTGTGTGCAAGCAGCGGCCTCGGGCTGGGTTCGCAGGACCCACGTGCGTGTTCTCCACCTGCCCCGAAGGCCCTGTGCGTCCTGCTGAGCACAGGCACGCTCAGCTCACTGGTGCTGGCGGGGCGGGGGCTGTGCCAGTGCCCCAAGCCCCCAGCTGTGCCCCGCTTTACTTCCCCCCAGATCTGTGGGGTGCGTTTGTGCAAGGCTGGGTTAGATGG
>NW_010556273.1:1596-1822 GCF_000687285.1 Phaethon lepturus | reverse complement strand
GGCCGAGTCTAAAAATCCACAGCGAGCAATGGCAGCTTTTAACTCTCCTGACCTACATACCATGTGCTCTGGGAAGACAGGACCCGGGACTGGGACGGGGGAGATGGGTGGTCGCACAGCTCATTTGCTTGTTGACAATAAGAAAAAATCCCAGCAGCAGAAATTTGTGCCCTCTGCTTCAGCACGGACCGTAAGGATGCTGACGCAGGGGCACGAGAGCTGAGCA
>NW_010556273.1:0-1565 GCF_000687285.1 Phaethon lepturus | reverse complement strand
CGCGTGGGCTTCGCCCAGGAGCCGGGCAAACCGCAAGCAGGGGACCCTCTGCAGCGGGAGGCTTCAGCCCGTGTGAATCCCACCCTAAGCTTTGGGCAGAAACGTTTGAGAAAAAAAAAAAGAACAATTTTTCCCCTCTCTGGCACATGATCCAGCGCTGCAGGCAGACGGGCATGCAGGCACCACCGGTACTGCGATGCCTGCGCGGTACCGGCACCGTGAGCGGCTCCCCGGCTCACGGCATAGGGATACAGCCTCGGCATCACTTTATACAGTAATTAATAAAGAAACCAGTGTTACAGCGAAGTCCTAACGCTGGGTATACCGGACATTCACACCTCGGCCAGACTTTACGTATGAATATCACCATTGCCGTACTGCCCCTGCGCCTTCGGATTTGCAAGAAACCCGCACAAATGTGTACGTGCAGCTGAGAAAGTGTCTCGGAGGCTGCTGAGCTGCTGGGACTGGGCTGGCGGAAGGTTCCTCTCCTTCCTCCTCCTGGTTCTTTAACAGATTTCATTAATCTGCTGGGTGAGAATGTGCAAAAGAAGGGGACGGACCGGCATCACGTTTAACACAGAAATATTGGTATGATAATCTGAAAATTTATGAGCAGTTCAGTTTTAGGTTCACAAACTGTGATTTATGTTCAAAAAAATCAGGCTGCATGTAAATTCGTTTGGGTTTCTGTGCTGGTGGTATGAAGGCTGAGTTACTGCTGCATTCAGCTCATTGCAGAAAACCTGGCTAAAAGTACATGAGTCTAGGAAAAAAAGTTTTAATTTAAAATTTATAAAAATCCAGCAGGACAATCCAACAGGCCGGCTGTCACGGGCAAAGACCCAAGTGAGAAAATCAAGACGAATTAAGCTAATGGGATGAGACAAATATCTTAAGCAAAGAGATCTCTTAGTCAGAAATGGTCCACACATTTAAAAAAAACCCAAAAACATATTGAAAAATGTCCTTTTAAACTTTTTCATACCATTTTCTTTTCCTGATGTTTTGTTTTGCAGGTGAAAATGTCCTCGGCCTTTTTGCTTTCATCAGCAACCAACCTCTACTGAGGTCTTTGGCAACCAAAATACTCCCATGCCTATTTTACTACTTCAGCTCGGAGTCTGGATGCACAAACCCACTTTTTCTCAGCAATCCAGTGACATTATAATAACAATAATCCCTTCCGGCAGGATCCCCGCTGCCGCGGAGGAGGCTGCTGCTCAAGCACCCGCTGCGGACTTTGGAAGCCGGAGCTCAAGCACCTGAGACATCCAGGCTGAGCTTAGCTCCGGATCTGGAAAACCTCGGGAAGGCGTCCTACGCCCGCGCTGGGGCTCGGGACAGGCGGGTGTGCGCTGCCGAGCACGCGCTGCCCCAACGTACCCGGGGTTGTGTTGTAGCCCACAACCACGGGGCTGCGCAGCGACACGTGCTCCGCGCCCGTGACGCTGGGCCAAAGGCAGCTAAAGGTCACCCAGCCTTTCGGAAAACCGTCTGTAAACACTTATAAAAACCCACCGCCCTGACCACCACCGGTGGACGAGTACGTTTAACGTCCGCAC
>NW_010556272.1:299-1487 GCF_000687285.1 Phaethon lepturus | reverse complement strand
GGGTGGCCAGGCCTGGCCCTGCTCCCGGTGAGGGCCCTTCGGCGGTGCTCTCCTGCCTGCTGCTGCCTGTGGGAAAGGTGTGGGCATGGCCGTGCGCGGCAAGGTGAGAGCAGGGCTAGGACAGCTATGTGCTGCACCCCCATCCAGCCCAGGACACCGGTGCACTGAGTGTACCTGGCTCCGCACTGCTCGTGAGGGAGGGATGCCTGTGCTCATGCCGTGGCAGTGCCAGCAGTGTCACCATCCCTGGCAGTGGCTCCCGCTGCTGTGACCGTTCTGGTCTCCGCACTGCTCGTGAGGGAGGGATGCCTGTGCTCATGCCGTGGCAGTGCCAGCAGTGTCACCATCCCTGGCAGTGGCTCCTGCTGCTGTCACTGTCCTGGCTGGTCACGATTCTTCTCTCCATCTCTGCGCATGGTTTGCCACCATCACTCAGACTCAGGACTCAACTTTGCGTAGGACCCAGGGACCTTGTGTCCCCCCAGGAGGTCCCACTGGCTTAAGCCAGGCTGGGGGGGGATCAGTGCTGCTCCTGGCCGTGGCAGGCTGCCACGGCATCATGAGTATGTTGGGTCCGGATGAGGTTAGAGCATGGAGGGCTCGTGCGGTCCCCAGGTCTGACATGGAAATGACATGCCCCGTAAAGCCACAAGGGCTGTTTGGGCCATGGTGCATTTCTGGGGGAGGGCTGCGTCCTCCCCGGTTGCAGTGTCCAAGGGATGGAAACCAAAGCTGCTGCTGCCTGTGATGACCTGTCACAGCCCTGCTGAGGCTTTGCAGGGGGGTTGGTTTGGGGTTTGTTGGGGTTTTTTTTGGCAGCTACCACACGAGGATCAGTTTGTGTTGGTTGGATGTCAGCTGCCAGCCTGCTCGGCCACTGCCTGTTGGAGGCTCTCGTCACTGCCAGCTCTGTGGGACTCAGGGTGTCCTGCAGCGCCGGGGGCTTGGGGCATCCCATGGGATGGTGACACACTGGGGCTCGTGGTGTCCTGTGGGTGGCAGCACCCTGGGACTTGGGGTATCTTAGGGGACAGCGGCACCCTGGGGCTTGGGGTCCTGTGCAGGAGGACAGGCACTGCTTGCTCTTCCCTGCAGGCAGCAAAACAGCCTTGTGCAGGTCATAAAATCATAAAATACCTCAAGTTGGAGGGGACCCGTAAGGATCATCGAGGCCAACTCTCAGGTCAT
>NW_010556272.1:0-286 GCF_000687285.1 Phaethon lepturus | reverse complement strand
CAGTTAGTAATGGCTTTGTGAAGGCAAAGGGGGGCTGAGGGGCAGCTCCAGAGAAGCGTGTCCACACCCATTAACTGCAGTGGGACCTGCCCTCCACAGATCTTGTCCTCCTGACCGGTTTTCTCCTGTCCCTGCAGCAGCGTCATGTCCCCGGAGCCTGGACTGTGCCCTGCAGCGCCGGGAGTTCTGCCCGCCGGGGTCGGGCGCCTGCGGCCCCTGCCTGCCCCCCTTCCAGGAGGACGACCGCGGGCGATGTGTCCAGAAGCAGCTCTCACCCAGCGGTAGG
>NW_010556271.1:495-862 GCF_000687285.1 Phaethon lepturus | reverse complement strand
CCGCCCCTCCCCCCACATATATGCAAAGACCACAAATCCACATATCCCCTTATTCAACTTGCGATATAACTATATACAAAATCAAACAGTACTTTTTTTTTGTTGTTTTGTTTTTGAAGCTAATAATTCTGTATTTACAAGAGGGGATGGGGGAGGAAGGCCGCTGCCCGAGCAGACATGCAGTTGGAGATCTCTAATCAGTGGTTTCCAGTAAAGCCCTACACAGTTGGCATTTGCCCTGGTAACCTTGTCTTCTTATGCATTCTACTAACCCCTTCGCCTACCAAGCCTTGGAACAGAGCAGAACAGTCAAAACAAAAGGGAAAAAAAAAAAAAAAAAAAAGAAAAAAAAAAAAAAAAAAAAAAA
>NW_010556271.1:0-309 GCF_000687285.1 Phaethon lepturus | reverse complement strand
TTGAGTCTTTAAATAGGGTATTTGTTTGCTCGCTTGGGGCTTTTTTGTTTTGTTTCGTTTTGTGTTGTTTTGTCGCTTTGTTTTAGCGTTTTAGACGTACCATTCGTTAAAATTTGATGTAAGCGTGCTGTGGCTGGACGTGTGGTGGACTGCGGAGGAGGAAGGGGATAAGGAGCTGGCGGTCTGGTTTTCTGTGGACGGAGACACGATGGTTGGAGGGGTGGAGGACTCGTAGCCTGAGCTGGCGGCGGGAGAAGGCTGGGACCCCTGCGAGGACGATTCATGGACCTGCAAGAGAGAACCCGGGCA
>NW_010556270.1:0-4323 GCF_000687285.1 Phaethon lepturus | reverse complement strand
GGCTGGGCTGCGGGACGAACTCCGCCGTCGTCCCCAAAAAGCGTAGCTGCCCCCGAGCGCGGGTGCTTGTGGGTACAGGAGGCAGAGATCCGGGAGCATCCCCTGGCTCCGGCTCGGCCAAGCGCTTCCGTGTGCAGCTTTGATGGGGACATTAAGCACATGCTTAAAGCTCAGCCGCAGACCCGGAGTGAGTTCAGAGGCAGCTGAGCACGTAGAAATACTGGGCGGTTTTCTAGGTTGCATTTAGCCTTTCACTGTACCTTTAAATTCCAAAAGCGATGTGACTTCTAAGGAAAAAAACAAGCCTTTCAAGCAGTAAACAGCTGTTTCCCCTCTTTCTATAGAACAATTTTAAGAACACTAAAAAATTTAACAACCCTGGGTTTTTTCGAAGTTGTTTTGTGAAGCAGGGCCATTTCAGGGGTCTGTCAAGCGTGCTCGGTAACAACGGGACATGTCCAGTAACGGCATCACCAGTAACCAGCTTGGCCTCCCTCCCTACCTTGGCTTTATTACAGTCCCTCAACCGGCCCATTTTTTTTTTTCTGCTCCGTATTTCAATGAACTTGCAGGCAGTAAAGGAGCGTGTACAAAGGAAGGGGTGAGTATTATGTCAGTTCTGTGTATTGCAACCCCTTTCCTTACAGCCCCTATATCTTCTGCACTCTGGCAGGGGCAGAAGCACTAACTTACTCACTCCCACTGTCTCCATCCCCAAAGTGTGCAGTTAATCCCAAAGCCGAGGCTGCAATATCAGCTTTCTGTTCCAGCCAGGACAGAAAAAAACCCGGAGCAGGACAGAGCAGCTGCATTTAGTGCCCCATCAGCTAAATTTCAATGAAATCATTTTGATGAATTGTTTAGGAAGGGAAAAAAGCCCCATTAACTGTACATTTGCTGTTAATTAATAGTCTGCTTTTTCTCTCCTCTTCGGCACAGCACTTCCGAGCGGTTCGGCGCTCCGCTGTGAGCACAGCATCTTTAACAGGCACGGCAGCAGTGGGGGCCGGGGCCGGCTGATCCAGACAGGCACGAGCTGCAGGCAGGGAGCGAGCTGCATCGGTATCACCCCGGGCAGGACGACTTCTCCGAGCCCCGTGCCCTGCTCCAGAGACACGATGGCGAAGCCACGCCAAGGCATGAGGAGTGGTAAAAACTAACGGCCTCTGATCTCTCTGCTCCGCTGCAGGGCTGCGCCTGCCCCAGCCCGGTGTCGGACCACGGGCAGCACCCGTGGGTGGCTGTGCCGTGTCAGGGGGCCGGCGAGGCGTTCCTCAGCTCCTCAGTTTTATTATTTTTAATAAATTCTCTTTTTGTGTATTTATTTTCTGTACATATCTTGTAAATATCTCTGGAATGTTATTTGAGAGGAATGTTGGCCAATATCTCCTAGAAAACAGATGCTGGAGTTGCTGTGGGGGACGGGAACAGGGCAGCCCTGTGCGCCTCGGCGGTGGTGGGTGCCCACAGGTCCTGGCCAAGGCTTAAAACCAGTAGCAAACGCACACAGTAGGCAACTGCAATGAAAGAAAAGTCTTGGTGAATGATTTTTGTTCATAATTACCATGCTGACGTGCCCACGGGACGTTTCAGGAGCCAAAGCACAGGCAAGAGGAGGGAGCAGTTGCATGGCAGAGCATCCACCCGGCTCCCACCCTGCCCCTCTTCCAGCAAGGCAAGGGCTCGGCTGTGGCGTCCCCGTCCTCGGTGCGCACCAGCACAGGCAGCCCTTGAGCAAAGAGCTTCGTCATCTGTCTTGGCCCGGCTCCCCTGCTCCCACGGCCGTAGGCTGCATTTCACCGCTTCCGTAGGAAGCCCTTACGGTTTTGAAGCCCGGAGGCTGAGGGCCCTCTCGCAGAGAAGCTCTTACGTGGAACAAATCCTCGGGCTGCCCAGCTTTGCTTAAGATGTCCTATCCCCACTGAGACCTTCCCGGATCCACCACTCAGGAAAGAAATCCTGGGAAGAACCCCGGCGAGCATCCCGAAGTGCTGCACAGCTCTAGTGCCGGGTGAGACACGCCGCCGCGTGCGGGCGGCCGCCGCGTTTTGTGCCGTTCGCCTTCTCGTGCGGTTCGCAGGCATGTGCCTCGGAAAGTTTACAGCAGGGAACACGGGCGCGGAAGCTTGGGCCACAGAGAGAAATCACCTTGACTCAGCCCCCCGGCAGCATGTTCCTGTCCTGGTCTCCCACCAACGCTGTAAGAGCCACAAGTCAAGGGGAGTTTAAAGTTCAGCATGCTTTAAAGGGTTTAAAGAGGGACATGAGCATGATTTTAGATTAAACATATTGATAGATACATAAGTACCTTCATGATTTTCCAGGATCAAATGGGAAGGCACCAGCAACGTCAGGGGCTGAATCTGCACTTGCCGAGGGATCCTTAGGGGCTTTTCCAGCGAGGTCATCCTCGCTCTTCCTCTGCCAGCTCGCCCATTGCCTCCTTTGGAAAAACTTCAGTGGTTTGTTTCTTTTCCCTTTGACAGACAGACATGTTGTCAAGGGCCTGAGGGCACTAATAGACCCTAAAAGCCCCAAGCGGCTTCACCTGGATCCTCCACCACACCCCTGCCCACGGGTTCAGGAGCCCATTTAAGCTCAGCCCTGGGCTATAAATCCTAGTTTAAGCTCTGTTATGGGAGTGCTGGTCTTCAGCTCAGTCACAGTTTATGGCTGTTCCTGCTCTGTGGATCCTGCTTCTATGTTTGGGACTCTGGTCCACAGCAGACTGGGGTGAGTCACTGCTCAGTACTGCCTTCCGCTGATGGGGCACAACTGGGGGGAGCGGGTGCTCTGAGAAAGTGGTAGTGGGGTTTTTACCCCCTTGTTGCCATAAAGGTGAATGGTGTTTGCACCAGAAGATGCAAAGTGGTCCTGGTTCTTTTTTAGGTAGGAAGAAACTGTGATTTCTTGTCACAAAAGTGGTCTGCTGAAATACTTGGTAAAATAGATCTCAGGAAACTGGCTTGGTTAGGCAGAGCAGAGCGCTTGTGGCTGGGCTTGACAGCAAGACGGTGGTGTGCAGGAGGAGGCTGCAGGGAAAAACAGGGTTACAGAGCAGGGAAACCCTGCCTGGGTGTGTAGAGATGGTGCTAGGAAAGCCAAAGCTCACCTGGTCCGCAAACTGGCGAGTGGTTTCAAGGGAGTCAAGAAGCTCTTCCACAACTGCATTAACAGCAGAAGACCCCACAAGTAGACATGGGACCAGCCCTGAAATGAGGGGGGGGGGTGTTTTTAGCGATGGTGGATATAGTGAACTGATTACTTTGGCTTGATTTTTATCCTGTCCCGGGCAAGTTAACCTCGGCTTTCCACTGATTCCCAGTGACACCTCTGCCTGAGTAGGCACCTCAATACCGAGAAGCTGTGCTGTGGACAGTATTCTCGGTCTCTGTGTGATTCCCCCGCTTGCCGGGCTGTGTGCGTGCAGGGGGGTGACGACCGCTCTGCCCCAGCACCCATGGCCCCGCTCCTGTGCACCGTGGTGCTGGTGCCCAGGAAAGAGGCAGTTGGGGCGTGGCTCCTTCCTGCGCACGTGGCATCCCGCAGCATGTGCCTGCAAATAGTGTCAAAGCGGCAACGCTTTGGATATTGGGAGAAATTCCTGTACTTGAAGGAGTGGTCAAGCGTTGGCACAGGCTGCCCAGGGTGGTGGTGGAGTCACCATCGCTGGAGGTGTTCAAAAAACGTGTGGACGTGGCACTTCGGGACATGGTTTAGTGGGCTTGGGGGTGTTGGGTTGACAGTTGGACTTGGTGATCTTGGAGATCCTTTCCAACCTTAATGATTCTGTGCTCTTCTATGTTCTAAAATGTAAAATACCCAGACAGTGCTGAGGTGGCCAGTCAGCCCTGACCAGCCTTGCAGGCCTGTTCAAAACTCCTCATGTGAGTCTCTGGCTTTTCTGTATTTAATTTTCAGTTGGTTTTTTTTCCCTGTAATTAATCCAGAAATGTTCATTCAAGTTAAATTTTAATTTAGGAGAAACCAAAGCCTGTAATGCAGGCAGGTTTCTTCCAACCCACCTGTATCACCTGGACTCAGCCCTGCGAGAGGAGGAGAGAGAACCTCAGGAGCATGGCTTGTGTGTTACTAATTGCTTTACCTGCTCGTCAGCGTGCAAGGCCAGCACCTCCAGAGCAGGGCACCCGGCCACAGGAAAGGAACAGACACCGAACGGTGGAAGGGCTTGTGAGCCTGCAAGTTCCTCTCCTCTTCCAGCCGCGCTGACTCTTCCAATAAGCGAGGTCAGCCACAGATGTTGTCTCATGGTTGTCTGCTGCGGCACAGGTGCCAAAATTTGCTGTTTGACACGGCAGCTCC
>NW_010556269.1:2352-6371 GCF_000687285.1 Phaethon lepturus | reverse complement strand
GGCCGCTTCCACAAGGAAGGAAATAACGAGGCGTCTATGGGAGCCGAGTGGGCCGGCATTCAGCACGGCCCCTGGTTGCCCTTCTTTACTGGGCAAAAAGCTGGGACTGTCATTATCGCTGCACTGCCCTGCATTGATTAAAGAAAATAATCACTGCCTCCAAAAATGCATTCATATGTTTTAACAGAGGTTATCTGGTCCCCTTTTTTTTTTTTTTTGTCTGAGGCAGGAGCAGATAGGTATTGCTCTTTCTCGCCACTTTTAAATCTTAATCATGAAATAGGAGATTTAAGCACTGCGAATGCAAAGGAATACTTAAAGTTGGGCAGCTGGTCACTAAAGAAACTTTCCTCACTTATCTAGAAACTGAATCAAACCTGGTAGTCTTCTGGCTAAGCCTGTGGGGCTGTGTTCAAGGCAGTACACGCCACGCAGGTCCCCGTGCTGTGTGTTACAGCCAGAGGAAGGGCTGGAGCTGGGGAGACCAGAGGAATCGGGACCACCCGAGTCCCCGCAGCTTCAAAATCCCGTCCTTCCATTGCGGTGACGGTGCCTGCCCAGTGAGGAGACCTGCAAGCAATATATATAATTTTTTTCTTCTGCCGACAGCTTTGCCAACAAGGTCGCGCACGAAACTCCCCGCGCGCTGCCGCGGAGTCGGGCTTTAGTCTGGGAGAAGAGAACCGACCGCTTCGTTTGGCAGTATGATGAGAGAACATCGATGTAAGTATTGCTTCCAAGGTTCCTCACAGGGTTAGATTAAAAGATAGGTCGGAAGAAATCTTGGAGGGATTGTGATGAAAGAGAAATTTTGTGTTTGTATGGTAAACAGGCCCAGTTATTAAGAGTATTAGGACGCGATTTGTAACCAAATATTACAAATATGGCTATTTATTACCAAATGATCCTGTGGTAATCCCTTGGGGCTTCCCAGCCAGAGCGCTCAGGCACAAAGCATGGAGCGATAATCTCTCTTCTAGCAGTTGAAGACAGACAGCCTCTTGTTCAGAGAGGAGAAGCAAGCCAAAACTGAAAGAACAGTTTAAAAAAAGGAAGTCTATTGTTACGGGAAGGCTGGCGTATCAGCGACCTACTGCACGAAACCCAAAAGTGCCCGAATGGGGTGCTTGGCGTTGCCCTTTATTTATTACTGAAAACACACTTAGCTGAAAACAATCAGCATATTTTTAAACACTAATGTTTTTTAAAAAAAAAATCTTCTTTCCTGCCAGGACAGCTGAGGGGAGCTTAATAAAACCTCAGAAATGACATCCTGATGTTGCGCAGAGGCTAGCTCCGCAGCCTCCAGAACAGAGCGCGCTCAGCCGAGTCTTGCAGCGATTATGTCTGGTTCTAATATTTACAGGCCATTAATTTTAAAGCGTTTAAAGTTGCTAAACAAAGAGGCAGCATAAAATTGCTATTTTGTGCGTATACATATGTATAATGATGTGCAGTAGAGCATCGCTGCTATTGTTTCCTCATAAGGCACTCCTGAAAATGAGCAGATGACGTTGCTCTCTGTCACCAACAAGACCTGCAGGCGCCTGCGGCGGGTCGCTGCTCGCCGCCGGCACGGCTCCCGGTGCGAGGGGGAGGCAGGTAGCTAAAGGACCGGGAAAGGAAAGGATTCAGGATGCTGCCAAACCCCACGTTTCTAAAAAGGTCGGGGCTTTCATGCCTGCATCTGTTGTCCCCACCTCGAACACCTGGGGAAACCAAGGCTCGGGGTTTGCTGAAAATTCACTTTTGCCCAGTTTTTCCAGGCAGCCATATAAAAAACATTAAAGGTCATGAGTGCTACCGTTTGTACAAATGTTGTAGCAATAACCATTTGTACAAAGCTTGGCTGCCGTTATCTGAACATTGAAATTCTGCGCAGTGGAGGTTTGGTGAGAGAGGAAAACACCCCGGCGCGTCGGTTACGGTGGGGAGAGAATATGGTGAAATCCCTGTTGGACTCCTTCAAGTGCTACGTCCTGAAAGTCCCTGTGTACGCAGCTGAGCCATGAAGGGCTGAAGCATTTTGTTCTTTTCAACAGGAACAGCTTCTACTCCTAGGCTGACTGAAATGTCTGGTAATGGATGCTTCCAGCAACCTGATACCGTGACTCAACTGAAATCCAGCCCTGGATGCGCTGGCTGCTCGGAGATCTGCTGCGGAGGCAGTTCTTTGGAGGCCTGGTCGGCTGCAGAGCAGAACAATGCAGCTCAGAGGCAGCCTGATTGCACCGGGGACTGCCTGGAATTATGGCAAAGACCAGCTCTGTTTGGAAATAACGGAGTTATTTATGAGTGGGTGGGTGCCGACATACTTTTATCAATAGCAACATCATTCTAGAGAAAGAGCTATTCTAGCTGTCCTGTGGCGAGGGAGGAGAGAGAGCCTAGCTTACTGTGCAGGGCTCCCCTCATCACTTCCAGGAGGAAGAAAAAGTATTTGGGCCCCAGTTTTGCCATCAAAGTATTCAGCAAGGCACAGAAGCTCCTTCCAGTTCCGGCCAAAAGCAGGGTGTGAGTGCTTGGCTGCAGAGATGGGGGAGGAAGCTACTTGAAGGCCTGTTAACCTAATGCCTTTTGTTTTTCTCAGGCTTTCTTATTGCATCCCCACTGACATGCAGGAGGTTGTAAATGCGTGTAACAGCCAGCGTTTCCTGCCGCCCGCCGGCTGCCTGTGTCCGTGAGCGTTCCCTCCGCAGCCGAGCAGCCCTGGGTCGGAGCCCGGGCTCAGATCCAGACTCGCTGCTCCCGGCTCCGCACAGCCATGCTGCTGACAAAAAGGACTCGTGCGTCCATCTGGGGAAGAAAAGAGGCAGCACAAGAGCATCTGGCTTCAAGTCCAGCTCCTGCTTCATGGATACGAAACGTCCAGGTTGCTGCAAATTCCCCGCTGTGTGCAGCCATGCTCAGCGCAGCTCCGCTTCCACACCGCTCTGCGCGGCTCCGCCGCACCAGCCTGCTGGAGCAGAGGCACGGCCGGTGGAAAGATGCTCTGTCAGGCAGAAGCAACACTATCTCAACAAAGCGGTGCGTGCGAGAGGGCGAATGGAACGCAGGCGAGAAGCTGAATAAGACCCTGAGGCTCCATGACACACCTAAGCACCACGGTGCATCCAGGCTGCGGTGCGGCGATACCCGGGGCACGTGGTGCCAGAGCAGCTCAGGAGCTGGTGAGCGGTCTCAGCCCATCGCAGCTTGGGCGCTGGAGCGCTCTGCAGGGCGAGGGTCCGCCTACGCCTGGGGGCTCCGTGCAGCCCACCCTCTCCCTCACACGGGCTGGATAGACCAAAGGGCAGACCTGAGCATCCCACGGTCCCCGGACAGGATCCCAGGCACAGCGTGGAGGCTTTGAGCTTGCACGGCAGCTCGGCAGACAGCCAGCAATGAAGACGGGGAACATGGCAGATATGGCCTTCAGCTTACGTACGGCAGCTCCCCATCTCGTGAGCCTGTGCGTCGGCACAGCCCGTGGTCAGCAGGTCTGCCGGCATGCAGCAAAACCCACGCGGAAATTCCCGGAGCGTTTTTCCATGAGGCACTGTTGGTTGTTTCTCTTCCAACCCCAGCACCCGTGAGCCAAACCCCGCGCTTCTTCCTCAGCCACAATCCCCCTGAAACCTGCCTCTCCCAAGCAGCTGCAGGGTTGCTCTCCCCGTTCCGGTCCCCGCCGGCGGCGCAGGCACTGCCAGCCAGCCAGCATCCGTGCTCGGGATCCAGTCCCAGCTGCCAGGAGTTTCCCGGTGTTGAGAGGGGTGTTGGGGAATTGTTTTCCACAAGCTCCAGCTGCTGTTTAGCAGCATGCAACAACAGCGCGCGAGCCCGCCAGGACGCGGCGGCTCCCCCACCGACTCCCGGCGGCTCCGCCACAGCCTCCGTGCGCGACAGCCACTTGCCTCTTTGAACCCTGTCCATGCTGTGGCAATAACAATCGTGCCTTTGTCTCCTCGGTCTGAACGTCTTTATTTCAACTGTCAGCTATCCAGGCGAGAGACGGTCTCCTAGGCCACGGACGCACGTTC
>NW_010556269.1:2061-2298 GCF_000687285.1 Phaethon lepturus | reverse complement strand
CCTCCCCAAGCCGATGTTGCGGTTTCGGATGCCCAGCGGAGTTGGGGGATTGGAGCTGAGAGCGGTCCCTTCCCTGCTGCGAACCTCACGGCAGGGCTCGTGGGCACAACACAAAAGGTGAGTTGAAATGACAGGTCAGATCTTGCCTGATGTGAGTTTGGGGTGAAATCCCCTAGGAACAGGCCCTGGCCGTAGAGTGAGGTCAAGCCAGAGGAGGAGCAGGGCGTCAGTGAGTGG
>NW_010556269.1:0-1868 GCF_000687285.1 Phaethon lepturus | reverse complement strand
ACCACCCCAACGGTCCCACCAGCGCAGCAGCCAGCGCAAGGGTCAGCTGCGAGCAGCTGGGAACAGCAATGCATGAAACAGCCTCAGCAGGATCCGAAAGACATCTGTGCGCAGCCGTGTGCGTGTGCACGTAGAGCCCGTCGCACAGCAAAGCTGTGATCTCAAGCGATGCTTCTGCTGCTAATCAGAGCGCGACTTCGGGCAATCGTTTAAGCAGGTGGTGCTGTAAATGAAGGTTCTGCCCCGGTAATGGCTCCTTCCCGAGCCGCGGGGGGAGCGGGTCCTGCTGCTCTCTGACCTGGAGGTGAGGAGGGGGTCCGCGCGGGCAGGAGGTGAAGCCAAAGAAGGGCTCCTCGCACCCCCTCTCTGCAGCCGTACCACCGGGCTGAGCCTGTTGAGACCCAAGGAAGGGGATGCTGGCCGTGCCCTTGGCATTTCACCAAATGCCTCCCCAGCCCCTGCGTGAGGCCATCGTGGTGTGTTCTTGCTCTTCCCCCCGGCGCGGTGCAGCCAGGGGAGACGCCAGCTAGATGTGAGCTCCCTGCTGTCGCCAGGTTTCCTAAAGTAATCCTGCAGCGCGGGGTAAGTGACCGTGGGCCACTGCCCCTCCGCTGGCTGGGGATGTTTGTGTAACTGGAGTCGCGGGGACGGCGCAGCCAGCGTCCTCCTGCAGAAAGGACAGGCAGCTCGTCATCGAGAATATCCTGGAGATCCTCCACCCCTCTGCGCAGAGCACAGGCAGCTCTGGGCTCCAGCACCCGCCGGTGCGGAGTGCCGGATGCACGGAGACTCGGCACAGGGCCTCCAACTCTCCCCCCCTCTGAGCATCTCTGGGATTCGGCCGGTGCGGAGCAGTGCTTTAGGGACAGGTTTCACCCCAGGGGAGAAAGGGACGGGAGAAGCTCTGCCGAGCTAAGGCGCCCGTTCGGCCAGCTAGCCCGGCGTGCTTGTGCAAGCCGGAGAGAGAGGCTGCACCGCGTGCCATTAAAAGATCGTTGTTTTCCTCAGCGATTGTTTGAGAGCTCAGGGGATCCTCCGGGCTGCAGGAGAGGATGGGTTTCAAGGCACGGGCCTGTTTCAGCACAGCCATTTCCAGCTCAGCCGTGATGATGCACAGAGCCAGGACCACCTTTTGGAGGAAGAGTTTCTCGGTGGCGTGACGCCTCCGCGCTGCCGCTGAGCCCACCGCCCGGTTTTTGCCGGGCACACCCTGACCAAGGGCAGCATCGTCAGGTTGGTGCAGAAGGTCATTAGCAAGCACCACGGTGGGCGGCGGGCAGTGGTGTATGTGCTGCCGAAGGGCTCCCTGCGTCGCAGCTCCTGTTTGAATCGAGCCGGTTTGAACTCCTTCCGAGTCCTGCCTTGGTTTTTGGCCGGGTTTCCCAGGGAAACAAGGCTGCGCAGCGCCGTGCGCGTGGATCTGCCTTGCGCAACGACGTTCAAACTTCTTACCCAATTCCAGCCGTATTTGGTGGAGGGGAGAGGAGCAGCCGAGGGGGACGCAGAGCTGTGGGAGTGGTGGGGACGTGAGCGGTCGTTCCCAGTGCGGAGCCTGGGGCACCGCTTCTCCTGCAGCAGCAGGGGAACAGCCAGAACCAAACTCGGCCCCTTCCTCACGCAAAGCACCGACTCTGCACCCAGGAAAGCCCCAAACGCAGCCCCAGATGCAGCTGTGGTCGCTCTGCCGGGGCAGACCCCACATCTCCTGGGACCGTGGGGATGCCCGGAGAGTTCCCGTGAGCACAGGGGTCCCCCGCGGACCTCGCCGCATGCCGAACTGGTTAACTTGGTGGTGGGAGGTAGGTTTGAATCCTTCATCATAGTGCTGCCTCCCAAAGCGTGGCTCTGCCCTCAACCTGCCTGAGAAG
>NW_010556268.1:248-23112 GCF_000687285.1 Phaethon lepturus | reverse complement strand
GGCTGCCCCGGGGGGAGCCGCAGGATTGCCTGCCGGCTAGGTGAATTTTCTTGGCAGACGACGAGGAGCAGCATACTGACCGTGCCGGCTTTGGCACTTCTGATGGAGCTCTCCCTCAGGCACACAGCAAAGGGCAGCCGAAGAGCACCCGCACACGAGGCGGTGGATGGCACTGCACATTTCACACTACGGGGCAGAAAGGGCGAGAAGAATTGTGTAGGCTAAACCAAGCAGGTGTGTACAACGCACACTCCTATTTAATCAGGTGTAGCACACGGGACTGGTATAATCCAGCTTTCTGCCTCGCAGGAGAATCATTCAGCGTCTGGTCCCTGCTGGATTTAAAAAAAAAAAACTCTAGAATAGGGGTACAAAGAGCAAATTAATGCCTATTTATTTCCGCCTACTTCTACCAGGGTACCCCCGAGAGCACACGCTCCCTGAAACCGTGCAGAGCGGTGCATCTGCAGCTGTACCCTCACCACATCCCTGGTTCGGAAGGTAGCCACAGCCCGAGTGTGCTGTCACCTCCTTGTCACCAGCTGATAACGAGCCTCCGTATCTGCAGTCACCTCACAGTACGAGACAGACCCAGGGGCTGCAGCCTCAGCAGGAGCCTCTTGCTTCTCCGTTGTTTTGGTGCCTCAACAAACCACCATCCCTTACTATACACCTTCCCTAGATTAAAGGCACTACTGGTCTTCTCTTACTCATCTCCTACCAGAAAGTACATCACACAACACGCTTGGTCCTCAACAGTACAGCAGGCGGACATTTTGTCATTTGTGTCAAGAGAGGGATGACTGTGCTTAAAATACTTTCAGGAGGTTCTTCCGGAAACTGCAAGGAAAAAAGTGGCGAATTCATCAACAGGCGGGGTCAACACTTGTGCCAACAACCTATACACAGGAATAATGTGTACAGGGAGAAAGCATACGGCTCTAAGGACAAAACTGTTTAACAGCTTTCTCAAACAAACTGCGTTTCCAACTCTGAGCAGTGGTCCCTCACCTTCCTCCTCCCCAACTGCAAGGCCAGGCTTGCCCCCCAAAAGCACGCACACGACAGCTCCACAACTCAGTTCTACGCTATTCCTTCCACGACCGCTTTTTCCCCACTGCACATCTAGCCAACCATTAAGAGACAGAATTGCATGTGAGCTAGGAAATGTAAGTGATCCAACAGTTTTCCAAGTCTCTTTCCATACATTTTGCAGCTACTGAAAGCTGGGATTTTTTTTAATAATAAGTAACAGGAATCTTACAGTTCCGCCATACAAATGTTTTGACAGTATGAACGTTCACCGTCCTCTTCTCAGCCCATTCCAGATGTTCCTCTCTACTAGTCACAAGTACAGATGCATAGTAACCAGTAATTAAAATTACGATACAGCTTTATTTACAAAGCTCTATTTTTCAGCTCTTAAACGGCTACGCTATTTCAGCCAAGATAAAAATCTTGGCCTAAGGGTGAAGTTTCAGGATTGTTTTAAGCCAGGTAAGTCTGATTGCTTCAGGACACCCAGCTATCAATGACCTCGCTTTATCTGCGAGCCCTCTCAGACACGTACCACCAACACCCCCAGACGGCATCACTACAGCCGGCTGACGAGACTGCTTGAAAACCTCGGTTGAACAAACGTGACTGCCTGCTGACTCAATGCATCAGAACATGGTGTAAGTCACTCGCTTTGCTGTACTTTGAAGTTTATTTCTAGGTCCAGAGAAAGCTGCTCTGCCTTTCAGACCCCTGAATGTTAAAGGCTTTGCAGAAGACACTACCTTCTGGCAGGACAAGGAAACCAGCTCTGAAGACAACAGCAGAAGGGACGCCAGGAGAACACCTTCTGCGTCCTGGCACTTCTTTAGCAGCCCTCCAACACCGCAGGGTTTGGTCTCCAAAAGCCATGGCAACACCCATCTTCTAAAAAGCACTATCACCAATCCTTCTGCCTGACACTGCAGATTAAATTCCTCTAGCAAGATTCCACACGTCATCGTCCCCACCACGGTACAGCATTAACAGGCAAACAGTATTAAGTGCAATCCCACATGCTCCACGTAAGATGACAATAACATCATCTTGATGTTTGCTTGGATTCCTACTCGTAACACGCTGCCTGTGAACAACCCGACACAGCAGCAGGCACGTGCTTTACACAGACTGAGACACCTAATGAGAGGCAGTGCCTCTGTTGGAGCTTATTGATTAAATCTCTCCTTTCACAACAGATTCTGAACTTTACCCAGAGGAAAAAAAAAAAAAAGCTGCCTTTGCTTTTCAGGAGTTGTTTATAAAATACTGCCAATATAGGATCTATATATGAAAGGAGGAGGGGACAAGGAAGAGGCATTATAGCTGTTTGAAAACAGTAATAATATACTGTGACCACAAAATGGTTTACTGCACCTTTATTTAGAGCAGAGGTGGTGTGAAACAGCCTCCCAGCCTGATTCTTCTCTCTAGGGAGCATGTCTCCAGACCACCACTCTGCAAGATGACAAGAGCAGCGGCAGTAGTCCTGAGCACCCACACCACCTTCTGACACCACCACTTCAACCCTTTACTTCTCAAGCAAAACACGGCTTTACTGAATCTGTCCCAAGAGACCAAGTTTCACAAGCACTGCCCACTTCCAGAAGTGCTGGTCTTCCTGCAGTTTCAATGATACACGAAACAGAGCTCTCCCAGAAAACGTATTTGCAAGCCTCAAACATCATCAGACATCCTGCCCAAGAGTTTTAAGCCTCTGAAGACAGTGTTTCTGTCTCTAAACACATACTGCAGGAGTAACAGGCTGCACTGTAAAATATACCACCAGTTCATTGCAAAGCTGTGGACAGAAGAGCAACTAGAATACCACGACAGCAAAAGAAAATAAAAATAGAACACCAAGTTTGCTGCTGTATTAGCCTGGTTTCTCCAAAACCATAAATATTTTGTGCAAAACTGGACACTCTCCCTTAATTTCCAACTACACAGTATAAGAGTTACAAAAGAAAGGAAAGGAAAAAAAATGGTCAGAGGTGCAGTACAAACTCCTTATACAGGTGAAGCAGATCATAATTCTTCAGCCCAGAACAGAGATGACTTAAGGATATTGCAGTGATGGAGAGTCACGATTAATACACAGCAGTCACCAATCACTCTGTTTTCCATTAATTTCTTTCAGAGCAAGATGTTTTTCCCGTTCTCTTTCTGGGAGAGATGTTGGGTGGAGACAGAAGGGAGGGAACGTATTGGAAACGATACTTCGGGTGGCAAGCAGAAGCAGAGCGCGTTACGTGCTCCTTCTTAGCTGTACTAAGAAACTCTGACTCGGGGTGCTGGAGAAAGCAAAAGTTTTCCTGAATTCCAAAAGCAAACACACAAACTCCTCAGAAAAGAGGACAAACATCAAGTGCTTCTGCACAAGGCCAGGAAACCCGTGAGAAGTCACTGGCTGACAAGAGAGTGCTTCAGGGAAGCGTCACCATGGGCACGTCCTGTTGTGAAATGCCTCCCAGGGTACACCTTCTTGGATGCTGCCGCAGAAGTTGGCAATCAAGTACTTTTAAAGACAAAAGCCGACCTACAGAGTCCCCAAATCAACTCAACTCTGCTTTGCCTTACGCTGACATGATAGTCCCATCTTGCAAAATGTAAAGTTTATTCCTTATAACTTTCTGTATTGCACTGAAATTGCATACCAAACTCTTAATTAGTTTCTACACAAGTGGTGAGTACATCTGTATTCATTGAAGTTAAAGAAAACACTCAAATGAACTAGCCGGTGGAAGTATCTACACAGCACTCGGGTATATCCACGTGGAAGATGAACAGAGAGCAACATCCGTTTGAGTACCCGAAGCCTTCATTACAGTTAGAACTGTGTAACTTATAATTAAACAGAAAACACAACCTAATACAGCTGTTACAAGTAGTTTCTCACCGACAGTATATTAGGTACACACGGTTAGGACAGACCCAGACTGACCCGTCTAGCCCTTATTACTAGGGCATCCCATCTTTGCTAAACTCGTCCTTTCCTCTTGCAGTAGCAACACCAGAGGTACCTACCTTTAAGATCAAAAGCTAAACACAGTGATTCAAATGTATAAACCATCTAAGAAACACAGAAACATCACCCAGTACTTCAAGGAATTAAAACACAGTACATTTGTTTAGCAAATGCTGACATTTCAATGCCAGCCATTACAAGTGCTATTCTCATATGACAGCCTAGAGTAGAACAAATATTGTGTTTCCGCCTCTCCCTTAAACTTCCACTTTCAAATACACGCTGTGAAGATTTATTGCTTATGTGCTCACACTAAACATTTTAACTTTGTGACAGGTTTTGTACAGTATAATGTTCAGAAAGAGATTCAATTTCTAACCACATTTGTCGTAAGTGTTAAATTACAGTATACGTACACCAAGACTTCAGGAGTAACCAATACCTACTCTGTATTTACGCAGCTCCTTCAGAGAAGGCTATAATACGTTGCTAGACAGTCCCTGGCAGTTGCTTTTGGAGCAATCCTGCTATTATTTCAGGCAGTGGCTTGTAAAGCAAGCTTCTGCAATATAAGCAGTATTATACATGCACTGAAGTCACCATCAGACATTAAAAGAAAACAAAATGAACAAACAGCCACAAATGGCAAGACACTATTAACTAATTGTGAGCTACTTTATTAACACGGAAGTAATCCACAGCTATTCAAGGCTAGCAAACCTATATAGAAATAATTAATCTAATTATGTGTAACAGAAATTCTCAATAAAAATAATCAAGAAAAATGGCTTTCTAAAGTTTCACAACCCTTTGCTGATTATTGTCAAGAAACACTCCACTTCTAATGTCGATGGCATGCAGATTTCTTAAGCAAGGCTGCCTTTCCCAGGCTCTTTTCAGTTGTGTTTCAAAGTAAAGTCAACTGCTCAAACTGATCTCTGGTGGCAGCTCTTGCACTATAGTTGCGTACATCCAACTGCTGAGACACTAGCCCGAACTGAAAACACAGGGGGGACTGATATTTCAGTCAAGTGAAGACCTCTTCACCCATGTCAATGTTAATGAGCACGTACCGGATGCTATTAGAGCTCGCCTCTAGCAGAAGCCTGCAAGTTAAACATACTTTCCTCATTAAGCTTTATACCAAGGGCTACTTGGAAGAACATGCTTTTTGCATAATCTGCACAAAACCCCTCACGGTACCGTCTATAGACACTGTTGCAAATCACCGCCTTGATCAACACTCACAGCTGCTTTGAAAGCTGAATGTGTGGCCTTCATGTCCTAAAAAGAAAAGCCTTACATCTTCTGGTGGACACCATGAAAGGCCTCAGATTTTTGTGGCTCTTCTTCAATGCTAGCAGTACACAAGAGTATTAACATTATTTCTACTTCCATAGATTTCACACCAATAGCAATACTACCGGGGAGCTGAAGAGGTGATCTGCTGATATCTCCTCTATTTTTAGACCTCAACAAGTATTGCTGTCGAAACAGCGTTGCAGGTATCTCGAATACACATAGAAGCAAAAAAACAAGGCTTTGGGAACAACCAAGTGGATGACGAGTGGACCTAAATCGTCCGATGCGTAATCCAAGACTCTGAACACAAGATCACCTTTAGGAACCCAAGCAAATCTGGAAATACCACCTCATGTTCACCCTGTGGGAGCTCCAATATAAGGTGGTCAACAGCTTGGAAAAAATTTTGAGACTGAAGCAGGAACACAGCTCATAAAAGCTGCAGCTTCAGAAATGCAACTGACTGTGTGTAAAACCTGGGAACATGTAGATTTGCAGAATTACAGAGCCCTCCTTGACTAGCAAGACTCTGGCAGAGGGTCTGAAAGAGCAGGATGCTTCTGAGCTCGATCCAGTTTCTCAGCAAGAGCAGCAAGAACAAGCAGTCTCACAGATGGATCCGCGTGGGAGGGAGAAAGGATAAAAGTCTGCCTCGGGAGCCTGTTCCAGCTGCTACTGAAGCCTTGGAGGAGTTGGTACAAATTGGGCAGTTACCTATAAAAATGTACCGTCTTGGCTTTTTCCGAAGCCCTCTTCTTCCCCCATCTCTTGTTTTTCCTCCACCCTAGTATTTCTGCATTTGAAAGAGTTCAAATCAGATAGCTGAAAGCTGTGCTTGACAGAAGGTAAATGAATACTGTGAGTTTAAGGACAACATTTGTCTCATTTCTTCATTCCTTCCTTGCATATCTCCCTAGCTACAATAATTCAGAAACACAAAACCCGAAAGTCCTTTGAAATACCTGACTGAGAAGTGATAAAATATGGTATATTCTTTTTATCAAATATCAATATTCTTTATATCAAAGTTCCCCTAACAACATTTTCAGTGCCAGGAAGAGGTTGTGTGACCAGCAGACGGGAAGCCCATCTCACTGAAGCATTCCCATGCGGACTCCAGAACAGCTGAAGCTTCCTATCGATGCCCGTGATCAAAACACAACACTTCAACAACATATTAAAATCCCCCCTAATTCATGCAAATTGAAGTTTCAGCAACTTGTAATGTAACCCAATATTTTAAAAACATACCACTATATCCCCATACTGAAGTCCCACTGAAGTATTTCAGCAGTGCTGAGATCCCTCTACTTTGCTGACACTCATCCTCAGCGTGCTGTACCAAAGATATTCTCCAAATCCTCTCCCTCATGCTGCTAGCATGGGGAAAATCAGATCATGACAGAAGTCCGTGGACCCAGCCACCAGTTTTCTGTAGAGTTGCTCAATAATGCAGCTTTCACAGAGAGTCTTATTTTCTTCACCTGCCTGTGCACACACACCCCCCTTCCTTTCTCTTTCAAAACAGCTTGCCATAGCCAAAAAAGGCTACTGACACTTTTATGTCATTAGTTTTGGGAAACAACTGAAAACCTTCAGCTTTCCAACCACATTTTCACACTAGCTCAGCTGTCTCAGCTGCTAAAAATGAACAACCCACAATTCTTTACCTGGGGTTGTTTTTCAAATCTTCATATATAGGTAAGAAAAGCAGAGAGAAAAATATCTACCTTTTCTATTCATGTACTTCAGCTGTTCCAGCCCACATCTGAACTTCTTGTTCCTTCTGACAAAGAATCAAAATTACTGGTCACTAGCTGTACCTAACCCATCTGGTCTACCAGCATAAAATAGCTGAGTACATGTGTCATCAATCACTGTTAATTACTTCATTAACTTGGAAAAAGAATATTGACCTTTTTTTAAAGAACAAACATTGTTTAAGGTTAGTCTAGGTTGGGTTTTTCTTTTTAATTGAATGCTATCCAATTACCAAGAGAAAATAATTTAGTCTGAACACTCAAGCACCCCTGTCATGTAACTCGTGCAATCCTTTTGTCTAGTAAAACATTTCCCTGAGTTTCTTTTGGAAGTGATTACGTTGCAATGCTAGTTTTAACCAGCATGAAGTTTAACCAGGAACTTAATTATGTGTGTTCTCAAATACTCCATGCTCACTGCACGAGATGAACCATGCTGCCATTCCCACCTACTATCACCGTGCTTTTTAAGTTCTGACCTTTGTCATGCTCTTGGAAAGAAACATGCCTCAAGGTCTCCACAAACAAGTTGCATCATTTTCAAGTGGACATTTAGCCCTCTGCTGTTCGCTGCAACAGGGACACAGAACGAGGGGTATTACAACGCGTTTTAATCTGTAACGTGGATACCCAATTAGGTTTTTTTCCCGGGGGGGGGGAACAACACACACCAAAAAACCCAACAAGTATCTTAAGTGTCTTCATGTTAACAGCACACACTAAAGTCAGTTGAAATTCATACAGCATGATGCAAACTTCCCACTGGACCCTCCCACTGCTCCAGAGGCTGGACTGGCTCACCCCCTGAAGACCTCGGTCCCACTCCACCACCTCCACCTCCCTGACCCGGCACAGGAGCTCACCTCCCTTCCAGACACAGGGTCCTCTGCGCGCCATGCCTGCTCACCGAGCGCTCCCTGGGAAGAGCCACTTGGCTCAGCTCTTCATGGCATTTTTCTAATAACCTGGTTAAGTGGCTTAAACACTCATTGTCAACATTCAAAAAGCTATTTTGTTTGAGGACAACACGGATGCCATTTTCTAAATCTAGAATGGCACACCCCCCCACCCCCCCTAAAACATACCTATTAATGCCGCATTGTCGTGCCACCGGCAGGAGCCGCCTGCCAGCCACCCCCATTCATACAGCCATCCCCTGTCACCCCTAAACCCCATGTCCCACACGTCTGCCCCGCAGAAACAGGGCTGTGCTTGCCAACATACACCGCTGGGAAGCGCGCAGACCTGCCGTAAGCACCCTCCACTCTGGCTATGGCCCAGCTCAGACCACAGCACACCCTCACCCACAAAAGCTAGCATCACGGGATCCGAAGTTTACATTTTTCTGTGTTTTACTACCTCTGCCTTAGGCGGAACGCCAATGCTGTTACCAGAACACTGCACTTCCAACAGCAACACGCTGATCCAGACCCCAGTCCTGATGAACCTGTGGTGTCACTCTGCCACTTCTTCTTTCAACGTGCCTCTTTTCCTACGGCCGATGAAAACGTGTTACAGCGTAAAACTGTAGCGCACTATGTATTTGCACATCTTCTTACTCAAGGGATCTTAACCAGGGCATTGCCTAAAACCAAATATTACATATGAGCATAAAGGATACTGCACCGAAAAGAAAACAACACAACTTTAAAGTACACTATAACTTTTTTTATTATTTGTTGGGAAAACCTTTTCTCTTCTCATCAACATATGAAAAGTGATGCTGACGTACACCTGTAAAAGCACAACAGAGCTGGCAGTCAAACACTGAAATTCAGGTAACTGATGGAGTACTAAAAGCTAAGTCAACAGTTATTTTTGCCATGTACTTTAAAGGGCAGTTAGAATTTTTTTCTTTAGATGGTATGTACAACTTTAGTTAGGAGTGAGTGAGTGAGTGAGTCTGTCTGTCTGTCTTTTGGAAGCATCCAAAGAACCAGAGAACCACCTTTGCTAAAACACGCTGCTTTCAGGCTGAGGTTTATCGGGCAGGGAATGCACAGCGGGCAGCACTGCCAGCTCCCCACGGAGCCGAGACTTCAAGTCTGCTGGTAACGCAACGGGCAGCAATCCCACTGGGAAGCTAAAGTAAACGTGTGCCTTTGCATTCGCAGGGCTTCCAGGTTTTCCCACTTGCTCTGTTTTTAAATTACAAGTCATACTCTCGAGCCACAAAGAGGGCCAGAATGGGCAATGACACTCATCACCAGAAAATGTAAATTCCTGTGTTTTACCCCCCTAACTAGGGTCAAATTTTTAATGACCAACATCACCCTTTTATTAAAAACTAGAACTTTTGGCCAAATATTTCAAGCTTGCAGCTAACAAGCAAGAAAAGCAAGGAAGGAACAACTGACATTACTCATACTTGAGAGGATTTCTGCTTGGTTTTTATTTGTTTTATAACACCACCAAAGCAAAAAAGGACAAGGTCCTTTAAAGAAGTACTTGCAGGTTACCTTTAGAGAGACAGAGGCCATCCAACTTTTGAGAGTTTACTTACCAGATGCTGCTTCCAGCACCAGGGCTGTTATTTAACTCAGAGCGAAGGAAGAGCTCCATTTACTTTATGATTTACACCACATTTTATACAGCCCATTTTGTCTGTTTGCACAACACGAACACACCAAGACAAATTGGAATTGTTCCTTGAAATAAGAAAACTGGATTGTAAAGCCACAAAAACCAGGACGTATTTCAAGGACTGTTACAGTATCTGCCATGGGTGCTGTTTTTTTTTTAAGGTAGGTTTTAAACAACACTGTCAGTCGCCAGTTGAAGAGACAGACTGCAACTCCGTATCCTGAAGGAAGCCTTAGAGCCCTAGTTTAGATATGCAAGGATTCACATTCTGTTAACTTTCTACGATCTACATTAAATTTTATACTGCTGTTTATGGCTTTACACAACAACAGCATAGACACAATATTCTTCCCTGTACAACATTCCTCTTTCAGGGTAGAAAGAAAGCAAAGTAATTTAAACCTGGTTTTGTCCCTCTTCAGCCTTCTCTCGCTCTCTGTTCTTAAAACACCATAGTCCAAACTTCAGGGTCTTTTATTCACTCTTCTGGGCTTGGTTTAAATACCCTCCTGAAACCTTCAGGCTAAGTTTCAGCTACCGCACCAAGAGGAATTGCTCGGATTTCCAGATGAGCTGCCACCAGCCACCAAAGCTCTGCTGTGCAGAATCTCCTTCCGCTTTACCACCTGCTACTTGGAATACTCTAAAATAAATGAACAGGAAGGAATACGAGATACTTGCAAAATCTTTGGTTTTGTTGTTTTTAAACGTTAATCTGGATGCATCTTGTCTTACCATGGACATAATGATTAATAAGTTACATTATGCCAGAGGATGCCAACGCTAGCAACCACTGCTCACCAACACTGCCGTCCCTTTCTGTAGAGAGTCAGGGAAAATGCGAAGCTAGCTACGGCACACTACAAAAGACAAATCACTCCTTTGAATCTTAGTCATCCCTGAAAATTTACATTTCAGTTTTAAATTCAAGCAACAGTACGCAGCCACTGCAAAGCAAACGTGACTCCCTGTTAACCTCAGAACACTCTGCATGCAAAGCACACTCCAAGGCTGGGGCCAGGGGAAGGAGATGGTAAGAATTTTTTCCTGAAATGGAATGGGGAGATAAGATCAAGTGAAAAGGAGCAGAGGCCACTGACATATCTAGATGCACAGAAGCCAGTAAATAGGCAAATAGGCAGCCATTTCTACCAAGAGTGCACGAAGCCCGTAACATTCAAAACCAACTTCGATTCTGCTGAAATATATTGCATTAAAGCAAGGGAGGCAGGTCCAGCACAGAACTATACAGCACGGTTCCCTTTGGCCAAGACAGCTTTGCTTCTCATTCAAGGAAATCCTGAACAAAGGTTCCTATTCAAAAAAAAAAGTCTCCACTTTGAGTATCACAGTATTTATGAACCACGTTGGACATTTACCTTCTAGTACTGTAATTTGGAAGTACTATAAAAAAAAGACTCTACATAAAACTGTAAACCACCCTGACAAAGCTGCAGCAATTACCAGTTACAAACCCTTCCACAAACCAGGAAAGAGCTTGTTGCCCTGAAGCCACAAACAGCAAGTTTCACACAAGACTTCAGACAGAGGAGAAAATAAAGGCTGTATTGACCGCGCGCATCCCTGAAGACAGATAGTACAGAGCAAGAACTGAAGACTTTACGTGACTCGATAGCAGATAATAAACTCAGGAGAGCTGTTTCAAAAAGGCAATACTTGGACATCCATCTGTTGTCCTGGAAGTTTTGGGAGACACACCAAGCAGAAATATGAATATATATGAAAATATGAAAGCTAAAATTTATTTATATATATATGTGTGTGTGTATGAAATAAATACATACATATGAAAATACCAGAGACAAAGAAAACATTTCTTTTTATTTTCACTTCATTTAATCTGCCTACCACCTCTGAATCAGAGAGACACCAGCTCAAAGGCCAGTTTGGGACATAGCCCAGAACATGCATTTTGCACATTTATAAGCAAGAGCAAAAGCAGCTCTTCCCCACTATGGCAGGGACTGAACTCAGCTTCAGTAACTAATTTCTTCAATAAGCCTGTTTCCTGAAAGAGGGGAGGAAAAAAAAAAAAAAGTACTCCAACTAGGACACCTGCTTGACAGCTCTTGGCTTCTTTTCTGAGACGAAGTACACAGGGAAGCGAGCTACCTAACGAGCACCGAGAACTTCAGCAATTGCCAGTATCAAAAAATACGTACAAAAGCTAGAAAGATGTAAAAAAGAAAAAAAAAAAAAAATCAGACCTTTCCAGGCTGAATAAGCCTCCCACATATGGCACAATACAACTGAAAATTTACCCAGAAATGGCAGTCACTGCAGAGAGATTAAAGCAACCTACAGCTCTCCAAAAGCAGGACCTGTAGCCAGCAGTGAGGATCCGGGTATCACCGCTCGCAGGAAACCATCTCTAGATCTCTCCATATACAACAGAGACATGGCAAACATCACAGAGACAGGTAAACATAACAGAGAGCAATTTAACAAGAGATCGCTCAGCAAAACTCACAGCACCGACGCTCCTGCAGAAAGGTTGTGACAAAGCGCGTTTGCTGGCGGGGAGGCTAAATGGGGACACCGAAAGGGTTCGTGAGGGCCGGCTCGAGCAGAGAAGAGGCAAGCGGTTGCAAAAGTGCCAGAACATGAACCAACACGTGCTCTTTCGGTCACAGCCACCCCAAGCGCTGCGCTGGAAGCCCATGCCCCGCTGCCCAGAAAGCACCCGGTGACACGGCTGGCGGTCTTTCTTATTTCCTTGTCCTCCTGCAGCTGCAGGAAAACATCACTACTTTCGCCTGTGTTTGCTTGAATTTCACACCCACACTTGTAGGTTGGCTGCAGCATGCGCTCAGGATTCAGTTAGCCGTAATTCAGAGGCTGAGGTAATTTAGATTTCCATTGCCAGTGCTAAGAACGAGCCTCAGAGCTATACGCTGAGGCCCTGGAATTTTAATGTATGATAACACTGTAAATAAAAGGAAACAAATTCCTTAAGGAAAACCTTTTCACATGCCAGATCAGTTCCCAATAGTAACTGCTCTGCTTTGACAAGAGATAAATATTTACAGTGTAGAACAGAGAACACCTTGTGTTGCAATACTAGGAATGCAAGCCTCATCAGTCCCCAGCATACTTAAGAGGTTATTTTGATTTAAAAAAAAAAAAAAAAAACACACACACACACCACAATCTGAGTACTTAGAAGCACACACATTAGTCTGCTCATTTACACCACCAAAACGAAAAACTGAAGGTAGTCATACAGAGAAATTGTCAAACATACTGAATCCGGAACAGATTTTCACAAAAGGAGACCTCATCCCCCAGGGAATGCAGACAGTTTACAGCAAAAGTCTAAATTATTGCCAAGAATATGCTGCGTTTTTTTCTTTTATTTAAATATAGCCTAACTTGCTCCTCTTAAAAGTTGCTGTAGTGAATGTAGATGCTGAAGATTTTTCTTACTGGGGCAAAAAGGCAGCAAGGAGGATCAGATGTCCATATCAAACTCCTCAGATTGGGAGGAATTCCACACCAGGAATACCCTTGGAAGAGGGAGGAGAAAGCTCAGGCGTTAGTTCATAAGGCTGTCTCTCAGCATCCAGGGTTCCTCCCAACCTCCTGGCTTGATCAGCTCCTTCCAGCAAAGGAAAGAATGTGGGGAATGTCATTCATAATGGCACTTGGGAAGATCTAGGAATTGAAATATACAATAACTGGATATCCTTCTCACAAGGAGGGGTGACAAGTCCCCCGCAAAGAAGATGCTCTCATTTCTAGCATTAGATGGCCACATCTCAAGTTGCGTGGGTTTTCTGCCATTTTAAATGAGGTAAATACCTAATTGAACAGGAAGGCAATTTTTTTTTTTTTACTACTGTCTACACAGTCCCAACTCCAGTTTCTAACAGGACCCGCACAAGGACAGCCTGGTTTTGCTGTTACACTACAGGATTTCATACCTGGAGTGTAATATTCCTCACCCAGCTGCTATCTGGGCTTTTACGGCACATACCCTTAGAATCGCGACAGTCCGGCCGCCAGCAGACTACGGAAGAGTCTCGGTTTTCTGACTTCCTTCTCCTCTTACAATGGTATTATTACCTTGTGCAAAAAACTTTCCTGCCTTGACCTCACTCACTCCACGGTCAGCATCACTCTGTGATACCATCTCCGCAACCAGTCAAGCGCTCTGCCTTGTGTCCTGTGCGCACGTTCTTCATTTGCTCTCCTGCTTTCAGCATACCTCTACGTCAGTTTATTTTTAGACCAGCATTTTTATAGCAAAGACCAGAAGCTGCACACTTTCAGTGCCAAACTGAATTCAGCTGAGATTTCTAATACTGTCAATAATTGAGGTAAGGACACTTTAGTCTGATGGTCACAGAAAATTCGTATTAGCTATGTGCCTGCCACCCAAGACCACTGTTGACCCCCGGGCTCTCCCTGCTGCCCCACACCACCACCCCCAGGCTACCAGCCAGTTCGGAAAGATCAGCCCAATATTGCCCAACAGGGATTCACACCATTCATCTCTCCACCCATAGAACGGATCGTGCTTTGTTTTTTCATGTGTGTGCAAGCTTTCTGAAGCAAGAAGGATTTGACATGCACACTCCCCAAACAGAACACCAGCTACCTTTACACTTGCAGTGCCACGCACCAGACACAAAAATGAGATTCATCAGGTACCACCACCACCACCTATTTCTGTTTACAAAGCATAACCTAGTACAGGAAACATCAAGCAAAAGATACCCACATACAGCCACAGAGGTGAACAAGACCATGTAATCTGTGTAAATCCACCCCAAACCAGCATGGATTGCTCATAAAATTGCATAGTAAAAGTCTTTTCTATTTTCAACAATTCACAGTATGTGTTCATGAACGAGATTTCAACTTGCAAGGCCATCTTCTTCAAGGTATACTGTAGCCAGTAAGAGAGCTGCACTTTGCCCTGAAATCACATCAACATGTACATCCACTTAAGCCTGCCTACTGATCCAGAAGTATCTAGCTCTTCATTTATGCTAAGTTTGAGAACTTAAAACGTAAAAACTTAGATTACTGTTCTCTCTCACAAGTTCCCTTGCATCGCTTCGTAGGTTTTACAGAGCTTCAAGCAAGAAGTTTGATTTTTAACGCTAAGACTTCATTCACAATTATGATTAAGCCCATCATCCCAACTCTGTTCCAGGCATGGGAAGCCAGCGAGGCAGCAGCCTGCGTAGCATCGACTCCTGCACAGGGATGACGAAAAGCCCAACAGAAGGACAGGTCAGTACAGCCCCCAACGAAGTATTCAACGTCTACCATGTGCAATCAGAATAAATTCCCTGCGTATAATTCACCTGAAGTGACAACACTTCAAGTTCTCACCCTCCTCCTTTGATCATGTTTCCAGGCTAAGAATCCTGTGAGAGGCAGGGTTCACTCAAATGCATCCTTCAGCCTCTACCAAGCTCTGACAGCAGGTAAGAGTTGGGGGAAACAAGTAAGTAAATAAAATTTTCTCCCACCCAAAGCATTGCTGTTAGATTCAAACAGAAGATCTGTCTTGGGTAGAAGTGCACAACAGAACCCATATGGAAAATAATTTATTTTAGGAGGCTCATTTACATCGAGTAGGTGAGGAAAAACTGAAATGCAAATGCAGATCACAGTAGCCAATTTCTGTTCCAGTCCGCTGGAAATCTCGGTTACTCAGCAGGATATCTAACACTGGATTCAAACGTGCCCGACTGCATGTGGCCTCTTCATCTTGCCTTCCCTTCTTCTTCATCACAGAATGAAGACAGGACACAAAATTTTGAGCATACTCACTACCAAACACATCTGAGTCTTGCTCCATCACGTTGCCGCCACGTAAGAGCAGCAGTAACAGAACCAAACTTGGAGAGCCTCAGTTAATTTATGGCAGTAATAGCCACCTACAGCAGAGGTGAGGTTTACAGAAATCCAGGTGTTGGTTTGTTGACCAACAGCAGAAAACAACAGCAACAGACCAGGCTTTCTGCTTGGCACATGGAGCAAGAAAAGGCTGTGCTTAGCACCAACCCAACAAAGATCCTGCTAGCATCGTAGGGTGCCATTTCTTTCACTGCCCCTGAAGATGCTACAGCAGCACAAACCACACTCAGAAAGCGCACTGGCTCTTTGGGAAGGTGGCACAAGGCAGCGGAAGACTGCACCTTACTGCTTTCTTGCCCTCTCCAGTTTTATAAAAGGTGCCATCGTTCACCTTCTCCAACAAGACCTCCACAAGAAACATGACGCAGTACCTTGTGAAATATTCCAGAAAGATGCCTGTGCTCCCTTTTTCCCCAGTCTAAAGAAACAAGCCAGGCTGCAAGAGGACAACCTCTGTTTCAGAGTCCTGCTACCTTGTTCATACCGTGACTTGGAGAAGTGCCCTCCAGCACTAGGTACAGCAACTTTTTTTTTTTTTTTACATATAAAAGTCTATGCTGGCTGGAGAAGCAACTCGTTTTTCATTTGAAGAAATGAGTTTCACCTATACAGTGCTCTAAAATATAATCCAGCCTGCAGGAAAGCTCAGTTTTACCGAGAAATTCTACTTCTAGGACTCCTCTTGCCTGACAGTCTGCACCGCAGGTCTTCCCTTTCCGCTGGTCCTTGGGAATTAGATAACGCTTACACCCTTACTTGAGCCACTGCATTCAAAGTCAAGGCCAATAGCCCATCTTCCATCTCATCCCATCTCTTCCAAATTAGCCAATATTCACAAATACCTGCCTCACAAGCACTGCATTTCCAGAGTGGAGATGTTCCTCTTCTCGCCACCACACTCCCACCCTCCTCCCCTGCGCTACCACGCTCAAGGTTAAACCACACACACTATTCCATTTTTCAAAATCCTTCAGCATTTTAAAAGGGTGAATTACACAACTTTTCTTCACTTGATTTAACACTTCACCTTCGTGCACATTATTTGAACAGAACAGCAAATCTTACAGCTCTACATCTTATATGAATCAGCAGCAAGAATGCAGACCAGGTTTTCTGCTGACCACAAGAACTACCTGTATTTGGGATTTTAACAGAATCCAGAACAAACATAACAAAAACTGAATAACTACAGCTCCCATGGGGAAAATGGTAACTTTCCTAACACTTTGAACAACACTCCCTTTCTGAATACTTGTTGGGAATGGCGTACAACAGAATTAATTCATTGTTTCAGGCTTAAACTTTGGATCCTTTTCTTGGAGCGATGCACCCAAGACAAAGTTTTGTCAACACAACACCAGAACCACCTTGAACATTTTCCTACGGAGCAAACGTAACACAAGCTTTTCCTATTAGCGCATTAGGAAAATGCAATGCAGTAAAAGTACATTAGCTGACTAGAGATAACCTTGTGAAAGATACAGGTTTTTACTGAAGTAAAACGAAAAGTCAAATTTGGGAAGACAACTTGGAAAACACTGGGGGGAAGGAGAACAGAGTAATGTGCTCATTACCTTTAATCCTGAAGAGCAAATTCGAGCAACTGCTTATTCAACATGAAATGCTCAAAGACATCAGTGCGGACGCAGCTGTGATGCTACACCTTCCTAGCAGTGTCCTCACGTGCAATCACGGAGAGGACAAAGCAGCACCAGTTCAGGCAAGCACAACAACCCTGCAAAATCTTACACACCAGTACCAGCGACAGGCCGGTTATGAATAACTGCTATTCCTCAAATTTCAGTTAATGCAAATTATAGCGGCAAACTAATGCCATCGTGTGCGTTTGACAAATGCAGTTTGATTTTACATAGAACGAGTCGCAGTACACTAATGTTCACAGAATTTAGCAGTAATTAAGCCTTAGTGACAGACACCTCATTAAAGCACCAGTTCTTCAGAAAAATTGATAAAGTGAATTATTTCCTACATGTGAAATATCAAAATTCTTCACTACTCATAAAAGATAAATGGAGTTAAGTTCAACCGGCTGTCAGCGTTCACCAGAATGAAAGAGCGACGTGCTTAAAAAGACCATTTAAAACAATACATTGCTATGCTGCTAGCGCCCAATCTGAGATGTTAATCTCCTATGCATTATTTTATCCTATGATTGCAAAAAAACAAAACCCTTACAACACCATTCTTCATCCAACACCTTCCTGGCTTGTTATAAAATGTACAGATACGCTCGTCCACAAAAGGTTTACAGGTGATCAAACTTGAAATAAAACAAAAGAGTGAGCACAGCAACAAACCCAGGCGTGACAGCCAGGCTGTACCCACGGCAGGGTCTTCAGTTTGCCGTTTCATCAAGTCACATCTGCAGCACAGAAAGCTGAAAAACTTGCCGAACGCTTTCCTAGATATTATCGCCTCGTGGGCAACATGCTGCCACAACACCACTTTGTCATATCCTATGGATTCTGGCTCCTTTCTGGTCCTCAACGAAAGTAAATGGTTTTCTCAGAGGTCTCTCAGGGTAAAAATAAATAAATTAAATTCACAAACCCTAATCTTAACCAAACTAGAAAGAGGTTTCTTATTAGCCTGTGATCCCATTTTCAAATGGCAACTTTTTGGTTTTTAAATACGTCTTTGTATGAGGAACAAAGGTTCAATCAGTTGATGAGGGCAGAGGGCTAAGTGTGCCCATGACCACAAGTCAACACACATTCCTCTGCACTAGTAGATGGCAGTTTGAAGCAGATTTTAATCAAACTTTTCTGAGGAAATATTCACTAGGAAAACATGAAAGAAAAAAACGAAGTTGATCAAGATGCGGCTAGTAATGAATGCCATGGAAAAAAAAAAAAACCAACAAATTTTTATAGAGGAAGGCCAAGCTCTAATTCCTTGCAAAGGGACAACCACAGAAGCTTTCCAAGAGATTTTACAGTCTTTTCCTAATTGTTCCTTTTTTCAACAACATTATGCAACCTCTGCGTGCTTTCCTGCTTCTCTGTCCCTTTACTTTACAAAATTTAGAAGTTGGGGTGGGGGCAATGAGTAAGGCAGCTCCTTTAAGATAGCCAGAAACACAGTGCATAATTGTCTCTTCTCCTCCTCTCAGTTTAAACTGCCCAAGTCTTTCCGGTGAAGAAGCATTGCCCAAAATCTGCTTGCTATTCAAGCGGTCCTGGCAATGACAAGCATCACTTCATGAATCATCTGTTATGTATCGCCTTATCAACACGGTCCACCGCAGGATAAAGTAAACCTGGCCCACTTCGGTTTTCTGCATAACACAATCAAAATGCAAGTGGCATTAATGACCGGAGCAGTCTGAGGAGTTCCCTCATCCAAGGACTTGAATATAGACACAATATGTAAGAGACAATCTAAATCGAACCAGAATGCTGATGCACTTCCTTCCCCACCACATACAGCTTTTACTTTAATTTTTCAGAAGAGTATTTCTCTCTTTTACTAGGTAACAAGATTGCCACGTTTCTAATTATTAAAGCAGACAGCTTTAGTGTTTCTGCTGTTTCCCAGCTTAAACAATTTGAGGCAAACACACATATTTTCATGGGGTTTTTTTCCACCCCTACCCCAGACCTCTGAGATCAGCAAGCAAAGTGAGGAGAAATGGGTTCCTTTCATTGCTTTGGAGCATTGGTATGCTTTGACCTAGGGAACCTGGAAGCAAAGGTAAATGGAAAACAGAAGCTATCTCTCAGGGAAGAAGACTCAACCGTGGAAAGCAATTTTTAATTCAGTGACAAGACACATCCTGTCCAGTAAAACACACTTCTACAAAAGCACAAACTCAAAGGATTCCAGCAGGAGTCTGATAAAACTTAAACCCAATGGCTTTGTAGACTAGATAGCAGGATTGCAAAAGATTAGAGAAAAGCAATGGGATAACTGGAAACAAGCTAAAGGTAAACTGGAAGAGCAATGAAATAGAAGACAACACCACCAAAGCCGCCATCAAGAACAGTCAAGAACACTTGCCAAATATTTAATGAATGTCATTACCACTGTCCAAATTACATGTTCAATTAATATTTCCTTGTGGTTTGTGACAAGCTTTGCCGTTTGGAACACACGAGCAACATAATAAACTATTCTGTTAATATTACCACGTGTATTGAACCCTAGGTGCAAGACAAGTGAAAATATGGTCCCAAGGGTTTGGGGTTTTATTTATACATGTATATATACATACATACTCTCGTGTGTGTGTGTGAACTTCTGTGAGCAATCCATTTTAAAAGCTCTCACCTATTCTTAGCTCTGGAAGATGAAAGAAATATGGCCTAGAACATTTGATGCTATCACACACTATGTATTTGGTGGCAAGTTTTTGTCGCAACACTTTGTTTTAAATGTGTTTGGGCACATTCATGTATGGAAAGTCTGTAGCTTCCTCAGCTTTGAATCCTACAGATGATCCTAGAGGGCAAGTTTCCGGCATGGCACCAAGTTTCTGAATCAGACACACCCTAAGATGGCTTTAAAAACTCTACTCCCCAGAAAGCATAAAGCCATTTCAAAGAGAGATTAAGAGGGCAGTCTAATCTAAAACCACGGACTCCTGCTCAATTTTAGCCTGTATTTTTAACAAGTCCCACTCCTCACCCTTGCAGCTCAACATGTGATTTAAGGTTGAAGACCTTAAGATGAACTTCACCTTTTCAGCAGTCTACAAACAGGCAGCTCCTGTGCTTCCACCACTGCCCACCATAGAGGGCAACGAGAAAACTGAGCACCCACCACTGGAGCAGAAAGTCACACTTGCTCAAGCTGCTGCTTCTGAGGAGCGTGGAAACCACAAGGCAGGCTGGAAAACAGAAAGACCTGACAGGTTGGACAGAGCTTCCTTCCAAAACCACCCATAATCTAACACAGGTCCACAGTACCTCCACACCTTTTCCAGTCCAGATACTCCAGGGGTTCAGGAGGCAGGCTGGAGTTCAAGCCCTTGAAGATCTAGGCAAAATGCATTTCTTCAAGACAACCCACTGCAATCTGCATCCACCTAAGGATCTCTTATCAGCTCTTGTTACTAGGTAACTTTTTCAGAAGTTCATCAACCTGCAGGGGTCTGTAAACACACCACTCCCAGTTAAAAAAAAAAACCACACAAACTCATTTTAAGTACGTTGCTGTTTTTCCCTTTTCTGCATTAATGGGACACCACCTGTGAAGAATGAGCACAGTAAAGCCGAAAGTTGCACCTTGATCAATACAAAGAACACACAAAAGAAACTACTTCTTCCATTTTATTCTTTTTGCTAGTAAGTCATCATCAAAAGGCAAACTAACTTCCACTAAGGAGCTCATCTGCATCGTACACCAGGACCTTGGTGTCCCAAACCTGGTATCTCCTAACCTGGGGCTGACTGACGCTTTCTGGGCTTCTCCAGAACTTCTTCAACTGCTTTCTCTAGGTGCTGACCACGAGTTCGGTAGCTCACACCTGGCTGTTTTCTTCTACTTTAGGATGGTCTGCTGGAGATCGCACTACACAAACACAGACTGCTCAATGAACATTTCCTCCCAAAGGAATAAAAGCTTTCATGCCGTACATATGTGTTTCTTTCATGCCTCCATCTCATTAAGTAAATGACAAATTCCTCTGGTATTCTGAGGTAATTTACAAAATGCATTTCATGCATTTTCTAATCTGTCCACTTTCTAAAGCCAAGTCCTGAAGCAAAACCAAAGAAATTATAGGATGGCAAAGTTAAATTTTAAAGATTTTTAGAATTTCCCATCCCCCCTAAGTTCAGACAACCAAAGGCACAGCTTAATAGGCAACAGATACCTGTCAGATGCGCATGCTAAAACACGCCATCCAAATATGAAAAGCATATAATCCTGGAAAGCCGCATCTTACACATTTTGCTTTATGCAGAAAATCTGCAGTCGCTGAAACTTACTCTTTCTAACTGGGTGGCATTTTACATTTCCAAATGTAATTGAGTGAACATGTTGCCATGGTTACAGTAGGATTCTGCAATAACTTTGTTGCCTTGTAATTGCTGTATATTTGTATACAAGCAGCTGAGCTTTCTTAATTCAATGCCCTCTTAACTCTTTCAGAGAGGCTGCGGAGCGACAGCGGCAGCTTTTAGGCTGAAAACTCCATAGAGTGGTGGTGGAAACATCAGAAACGATTAAAACTCAGTGCCGCGACAGACCGCATTACAAGAGAGAAAAAAAAAAACAACACCTTGCCAAGAACCAGATTATTATATAAACTTCAGAGCTCCTTCGCTTTTAAAAATGTTGCCGTTAAAAAAAAGTCCAATGCAGATAATTAACTCCAGGTAGCTTTTGGCAACAACTGAAAGCACTTTGAGGGCAGCGAATACAGCACAAGTCCCATTTATTGACAGTACATAATACCAGTAAATCAAAATGCATTGGCAAGGAGATTATTCACTCAACGGTGAAATTCAGCGTAGCACGGAGGGCCAAAATAATACTTGCTCCTTCTCTTCAGTCTCAAATTAGCATTACGAAGACAACATAATACAGCTGCTGGAAAGAAGCATGAAATAAAGCTGCCTGGCTATCCCTGTTGAGAAGAAATGGAGAACACCGGAGAGCACCTACACCCCGCTCCACCGCCCTGAGCTGCACGCCCCATCCCAGATTTACAAGCCATCTTCACATCCTGAATCCACCCACACCTTCCCAACACAGATCCCACTTGTCAGGAACATTTTTAGACCTGTAAGCCAGTCTGGAACAGCAGGCAAGCCTGTAACATGAAATCCGCTCTTATGGCCAGAAAACAAGCGGTTGCGGCGACAAGCCTAATATATGCAAATCTTCCAAAGCAGGCTACCGACAAGCAAACAGCAACCAAAAAAAAAAACCAAAACACACCACCACAAACCCTTTCACTATCATGAAATGCATGCACAACACAATTACGCAAGTGTTTTGAATAAAGGGCAGGTTTACTTCCCTTTAAATGGTATGTAGCACCCAGCTATAATGTCAAATAATTGTTATGTAAATACATTTGCTTGCTGGAGATGTCATGCTGCGTTCGCCACGCCACAAACACTCCAAAGATAACATGTAAGGAGCCGAGGGATTGCACAGCATCTTTCCTGATGAATTCCTGCAGCAAAACCCACACACAACTGCTCAGCAACACCTCCCTTCGCGTCCTCCGAGCGCGTTATGAGCTGCTTTTTTTTTTTTTTTTGGTTAATTTACCGTTGCACAGACCAAGAGCGGAGCGGCAGGCGCACTTTATGCACACACACACACACCCCCCCAAACGCGTATTTTGGGG
>NW_010556268.1:0-230 GCF_000687285.1 Phaethon lepturus | reverse complement strand
AAAGCCGCAGCCGGCGGCTGAGGACGGAGCCCTGCTGGGCTCGGACCTGTCATCTCCCCTTGTAGTCCAACCCTACCTCAGGACTTCCAAAAAGCGCCGCGATGCTGAGGAGAATACCCCTCCTTTTCTTCTCCTAGTTACAAAAAAAGCCATTTTTAATGCTTTTTTCTCAAGGGGGCTGCTGTCCCGGGGGCCGGGGCGACCCCCTCGGCCCGGCCGGGCTGCCCTGC
>NW_010556267.1:375-806 GCF_000687285.1 Phaethon lepturus | reverse complement strand
TAAAAGGCAGCAGCCAGGCCAGCTGCCAGCATCCTTCCTCTGCCCCGTTCAGGCCTTTTGCCGTCTTCTAGGAGCTCCCGTGCGCGCCTCCGCCCTTCTCGCCATCGTGGCCCACGGCCGATGGCACTACACGCCAGGGACAGGGAAACGCGGAGGTCAGCCACCCTGTCCGTGGGCACGTTTCCAAAACACAGCCAGAGAGCCCGGGGGCAGCCAGCGTCTGGGAGGGCAAGCGCGGGCGAGGGGCCCCGCTGCCCGCACCGGGTTTTGCTCTGACACGGCCGCGTCAGCCAAGCTCTGGGGCTTCCCAGAGGTGAGATAATGGTTGGGAACAAAGGGATGTTCGAGCAGCCGGATCCATCCCCGGTGCCTCCTGCGAGGGCAGAGCCCGTCCTTGGGTGAGAGCAGTGCCGTGCCCAGCCCGCTGCTGG
>NW_010556267.1:0-206 GCF_000687285.1 Phaethon lepturus | reverse complement strand
GGTTTGGGTGGTGGCTCTGCTGGCTTTGGAGAGTGCTGTTGAGTTGGAGCTCAGCGTCCTGCAGCTGGAAAATATACTTGTTGTCAAAGTGCATCCTGAAAGGTTAAAGCTCAGACAAAGACCAGGGAACAGGAGCAGCTGGAAGGTTGTCCTCGTCCCTTTGAAAAAGCAGGAGGCTGGGAGATAGATAGTGAAGAAAACTGGGA
>NW_010556266.1:0-3358 GCF_000687285.1 Phaethon lepturus | reverse complement strand
CGTGCGCCCGTCCCACCGTGTGTCCCCTCCGGTGACCGGCGCCGTCGTGTAACGCCTCTTGCAGATGACCCATTCCCACCCGCTGGCCCCAAAATCTCCCAGTTCCGGGGCAGGAAGCAGCCACCAGAGGAGCTCAACTCCCCCGGGGACCCCGTCGGGGGCAGCGGCCCGGGGGGCAGCAACCCAAGGAAGAGGGACCGGGACTGCGTCGCACCCGGCTCCCCGCCACCGCCCGCAGCCCGCAGTAGGTTTGGCCCAAGCCAGGTCTGCAGCCCTGATGAGTCCCCCGGTGCTGCTGACCATGGTCAGCCATGCTTCTCCTCTTCTTCCTGCCCTGATGTCTCTCACAGCCCCGAAACCGAAGCGGCAGCGCCTGGAAGCTGTTAAGAAGCTCAGCTTTGGTGCAGATGACGAGTTGGCTCCTGATGTCCTCCAGGATGCTGGCCCGGAGGCGCCTGCTCTCCAGACTCACAGGTTGACCACCTTGAACCCCACTTTTAGCAGGGGCGAGGGAAACCCCCACCTTTGGTGGGGTTCAAGGGCCCTTTCCCTCGCCCCTGCTAAAGGAACCTGGCGCTCTCCAGCTTGGACCTCCTGGAGATGAGTGGCATGGTCCCACTGCAGACCACGCCGCCCTCCGAGAAGAAGCGGGTCCTCAAGCGGCCACCCATCCTGGAGGACTACATCAACGTGACATCCACGGAAGGCACCAGGGTCTTCATGGTTGTGAGGGATGATCCCTCCAGGACAGGAGTGGAAGTAAGGAGGGATCTGAAGGCTGGGCTTGCTTCTCTGTGACCTCCATCCCGTTCAGGACGGGATCTTTTGATGAAGCATGAAATGTTTGTGCTGAGCATCTGTGTGAACATCGGTATGTGTCCTCTGGTCCTCGTAGCTCCCGGATTCCCTGGGCTGGAATGCACGCAGACCGCTCCGCTTGCTAGGGGTGCCTTTCTCCTACCTGAAGGAACAAGTGGATGAAGAGGTATCACATCTTACACCGACCTTCCCGTCTTCCCCTGCCACCCCTGGATAGCCACAGCACTGGCTCCCAAATCCCTGCTCCCCGCAGCCGCGGGTTAGCGGGGCATCTCTGACCCCCGTCTCACCCTCTTTGTGCTCAAGCGTCGAAGGTGTGTTCTGGAGGCATCACAGCAGCTGACAGAGATAATAAACAGGTGAGATGCTGGGATGAAATCCCACTCCTATCCCTGCCACGCTGTCGGATGCGGCTCCTGAGATGCTTCGCTGGGGTCCAAGCTTTGGGGACCTGTGAGCAGAGGAGCCTCTTTGCCCTCAGCATCCCCATCTTGGGAAGGCTGAGTGTGATTCCCAGCCCTGCCCTGACTCCCTGGGTGGTTTGGGGCAAGTTAATTCTTTCTTGCAGTTGCCTCGAGAGCGAGACCAGCGCTGAGAGCCTGGAGCCCAGCGGGGAAGTGGAGCGAGCAGACGAGGAGGAGTCTGCGCTGCATTGCCTCTGGGTGGACAAGTTCACTCCTCGGCGCTACATGGAGCTGCTCAGTGATGATGTGAGGTGCTAGGAGAAGTGGGGGCTTGGGGTTCGGGTGGATTTACCACTTCCGTAACTCTTTCTTGATGCTGTGGGATCCAGGTTTTGTGGTGCTGCCTTTGATCACGGGGCTTTCGGAGGCGCTGGTGGGGGAGCTTTGTCCGTGCTAGCCCTGCCCGGGGGCAGTCCGGGTGATCAGGGTGGGGGTTTCAGCTGTAGGCGGCGGACTTTGTGACAAAAGAGAGTATGAAAGATGACCAAAATAAGATGGAAAAGTCTGGGTAGGCTTTAGCCAGGAATTGTTGGCTGTTTTGATTTTTTTTCTTTTAATATTAGAAGTTTTGTAGGGAGTTGGAAGTTATGGAAGAGGCTGAGAAGCGCTGGGTTGAGCTGAGACAGACGAGGGATAACAGGGATGGGGCTGATGTGACTTGTCCTGGGCTGCCCTGTGGGATGGTGGCCGAGCCAGGAGGGGAAGCTGCGCTCCCGTGCTGTCCCAGAGAGATGCCAGGGGAAACCCGAGCAGCCTCTCCCCGGACGTGCTGTGCGCCCGAGGTGTGGGCAGACACGCTCTGCGTTGCCTCCCTGGGCTCGGCTCCTTCCTCCGCAGGCCACGCTGGTTTTTAAGCCATGAAGGCTTAAAAAGCTTTAAGCCAAGAGGCCTTTCTCTGTCCCTGGCCGGATCCTTCCGAGGTTTGATGGGATTTGCTTGCTTTCTTGCCCGACGTGCAGTACACGAACCGCTGCCTTCTGAAGTGGCTCAAGCTCTGGGACACGGTGGTGTTCGGGAAGGAGAAAGCTGTGAAGAAGGCCAAGCCCAGCACTGAAGCTCATCCTCCATTCAACCAGCCCAAGGAACAGCAGAATAAGTGGAAAACGAAGGTCCAGCTCACAGAGGAGATTCTGGAGGCTGAGCTGGACCAGCACAAGAGACCCAAATACAAGGTGAGCAGGACAGGACGCTGCTGCAGTGGCTCTCCTCTCCTATCCCCCTCATCCTGCTGCCGAGGTGAGGAGCAGGGTCTTCCCTTTCTCTTCTCTTCCACCACAGATCTAGGAGAAACTGGATTCCTTGTTTGTTCTTAGCCAATATGGGGTTTTCTCATTTCTTCTGTTTCATCTTGGGTAACGTGGTAACAAGGGGAGGGGAATAGACTTCCTCCAGCCAGATTAATGGGCCGGTTGAGGAAAGACGTGCCCTTTTTAAGCCAGAGGTTGCTCTTGACTTTGTTAGCGGCAGATGTGACGTGCCTTTGCGCTAGAGTTTCTGCATCTGGAAAAGAGCAATGATGCTCCAATGCTAAAGGGAGCAGAGGTAACATACCCAGGCCAGCTTACCAGCTTCAGCCTGCCCAGTGAGAGGATGTAAAAATGGGGAAAAATAGATACGCACAGCATTGCTTCTTGGGAATGTAATTCTGGGGGGATTTTGTTCAGCCTTTTCTATCTGTTGCCCTGCAAATTTAAACATATGCATGAGAGCGGCTGCCGGGATGACTCCGTCACCTCTGAGACGTTCTGTTATATTCTCCCTCCAGTGACTTTCCCTTTTCCCTGTGTGTACGCAAACCAGTGTAGCAGTGACCAAGGGCTGAAGCAGGCGGGGGTGGAGGCTGCAGGACCTGGCATGGCAGTCTTGGTCGGTGCTGGAGGAAGCCCTGCCGCGCTGCCTGCCGGGCTGACGTTACCTCTCTGCCACAGGTAGCCCTGCTCTGTGGCCCACCCGGCTTGGGAAAGACCACGCTGGCCCACGTCATCGCGAAGCACGCGGGGTACAACGCCGTCGAGATGAACGCCAGGTGAGTCTGCGCCGGCTGCCCAGCCGTGCCCTGCCCCAGAAGCTGCCGG
>NW_010556265.1:0-34201 GCF_000687285.1 Phaethon lepturus | reverse complement strand
AGCAACACCCTGCTGGAATGCTACCGGCTTGGGGAAGAGTGGCTGGAGAGTTGACTGGCGGAAAAGGACCTGGGAGTGCTGGTTGACAGCTGGCTGACTATGAGCCGGCAGTGTGCCCAGGTGGCCAAGAGGGCCAACAGCCTCCTGGCCTGTATCAGAAATGGTGTGGCCAGCAGGACTAGGGAAGTGACTGTACCCCTGTACTCGGCACTGGTGAGGCCGCACCTTGAATACTGTGTTCAGTTTGGGGCCCCTCACTACAAGAAGGACACTGAGGTGCTGGAGCATGTCCAAAGAAGGACAACAAAGCTGGTGAGGGGTCTGGAGCACAAGTCTTATGAGGAGCAGCTGAGGGAACTGGGGTTGTTCAGTCTGGAGAAGAGGAGGCTGAGGGGAGACCTTATCACTCTCTACAACTACCTGAAAGGTGGTTGTGATGACATGGGGTGTTGGTCTCTTCTGCCAAGTAACTAGCAATAAGACAAGAGGAAATGGCCTCAAGTTGCACTAGAGGAGGTTTAGATTGGATATTAAGGAAAAATTCTTTACTGAGAGAGTGGTCAAGCATTGGAACAGGCTTCCCAGAGAGGTGGTGGAGTCACCATCACTGGAAATGTTCAAAAAACATGTGGATGTGGTGCTTAGGGACATGGTTTAGGGGGCATGGTGGCATTGGGTTAACGGTTGGACTTGATGATCTAAAAGGTCTTTTCCAACCTTAATGATTCTGTGATTCTGTGATCTACTGCTGAATACCCTCACTGAAGTGATGAGAACTCACAGGTTTAGACTTCATGCAGAATTCACATCTGTCATTTAATATGACAGCAAAAGACAGAAGCTATATAGCATATTTTAACATGCCACTGTAATAGAAGCGTAACTTAATTCAATCTGTTCTAAAGCATTCGAAGAAATGTCTTTAATTTTTCCCCAAACATTGGAGTTTGTCATACAGGTTCCCATTTTGTATCCAGGTACATTCTGTAACACCTATTTCATTTGGTGTCTGATCATTTAAAAATAGAATTGGTCATTATTCTAGTACTATTGTGGCTATTATTTTTGGTCATCAGGGCAAGACAGAGCTTTTTTTCTGATGAAAGACCACATATTAACAAATGTACATTTTAGCTTTATTTCAGATACTGGACTGGAGGGATATTTAAAGAAAAATTAAACCTCAGTAATACCTAGCAAATTTGACAGAGAAGTTATTTAAGGAAAGTTAAACATGAATGTTCTCATGTCATTTTTTATGGTTAATTTTCTCATTAAATCTGCTTTGTGGATTATGAAGTGGGTATTGACTTCTTGTATTAGAAAAAGATGGTATCTTAGCAATTCAGAACACACGCTCTTTTTCAAAAGAAAGTAACTCAGCTGATGTTTACATGAGTGGCACTAGAATATTTTATTCTCAGTGATGAAAATAAACCTCCACATTTTCCCATCTCTCTGAAATTTGTACTTTAGCTCAAAAAATAAGTATACACAAACTTTGGAAACTGTCAGCACAAATCAGCGCTGTATTTCTTGCATGCATCTGTAGGCAGACAGCTTGAAACAACAGCTCTGAAAGGAGTCTGAACTGTTCTGTTTCTCTGAATTCTGCCTGCACTCAAAGACCCAATAACAAAAAGTGGGTGGGTGGAGTAACAATGTTGAAAACTTCTGACTAGGAGTGAATCACAGACTTTTGACTGATCTCATGGAAAGGATACAACTGGCATATACAATCTCACATACCCAATGCAAGTTTCACCGGTAGTTAAAGAAACTTACTCCTATGCTGGATAAATTTTACTGGGACTTTACAGCTTGTGAAATCAACTAATAAAAAAGACTACATGACTCTTCCACTTCAAACATACTTCTTTTCATTGAATGGTCCAATATACTTTGCCTCATTTGGAAATATGTAGGTTCCAGCCCCATGAAACATGTTGTCTTTGAACTTGCCTTCTTAAACTGCCCCAGAAGGATGTTCTAGCCTTCCAGTACCATTCATTTGCATTTAATGAGAGATGAAGGATAAAGAAAATGGTTAATATTTATGCTTACAGTATTATTTCCTTTCATTACCATATCCTTTCAAATTGCTGTCTTTGAGTCTGCTATCATATTCAGATATGACAATGGAGAGGAAAGTGACTATTCTTTCAGATTTAGACAGGTTCCTGCTTCTACAAGGATTTCAGGTAAGACCTTAGAAGTTTTTGGCCAGCCACCATGTCCAATAAACCCCTCCGCTGCCGGTAGTCTCACAGGATCTTAACAATCTATGCAGCATGGGACTGCTGTCCGCAGCCCTGCAAATAACTCGTCTAACCTGACAGCCTGAGGGGTTAATTAAATTTACCAAAATTTCTTTCTGTGGATCAAGGCAGAGCAAGTCTTTCATTTGTTCAGCCTAGGCCACTAAGCCATGCCTGGGGATTTAAATCTGTGCTGTAAAGCACTTCGGTGTCATAATCTTAATTCTTATCATTGTACCAATATTTTTGTAAGAGACTGAAAAAAGGACAAACTAGATCTAATAAAGCTGTTTCCTAATTGCAGACCCTTATTTGTCTCGTTTCAAGGACTGTCTCCTTTCCAGCATCAACAAAACAAGCAGTTTTCCTACACTTACTAATTCATTCCTGGGGCACTCAGTAACCAAGAGCAGCCAAACAATGGTGTCTCTGTTCGATGGCCAGAGCTCCCCTGTTTCATTGTGGGATGTGTGTGTGGCGTGTATACACATGCAGGAGGGCCATGCCTAGAACACTATGTGTGCACAGCCCATTCATGCAGGGCTTTCACGGTGGCTGTGCCATGCTGGGCACCACCAGCACCATACTGCCCAGTGTTTCACCAGGGCTGGCCTGCCAGCAGTGACTGGTGTGTTTGCAGGAGCCTCAGGAGGCAGCAGGACATCTGAAGACGACAAGTGTCTCAAGTCTTCCAACTGGGCTGTGACAAGATTCACAGGTGGAAGAAGAGCCTGCGGCATTGGTCTGATCCCTGTCAGGTTATGACTTTCCTTTCTGTGTCTTTTTAAAGGTGGATATAGTGAGATATGCTCCATTCCAAACCCAGAGAAAGTTTAAAATTAAGTAATACCTAGAATTACCTTGTCATTTTTCCAGCTGCTCGTGTATGTAGTTCAGTTGGTGCCAGTGTGGACTCCATGACCATTCGTCTCAAGCACACCGTCCTTTTGCACTCCTCCTCTAGAAAACAAGACTGGTGGAAGACAGGAATTTTCACTTCAAGACAGAGAGCATCTGAGAGGCAAAAACCTGTGAGAATGTGCAACGCATTTCTTCTATTGCACAGAGCCATTTCTCCCAGAGCTGACTCTCCCATCTCCTGTGGACAGACTGCTTCTGGAGATGGACCCTTGGAGCATGCAAGCCCCACTAGAGCAGGCACCTTTGGGTGCCATGCACAGAGTGCGAGCCAGCAGCAGTCCCATTACCTGTTCTTCCACCACAGAGCCCCACTGTGGGGGTGGTGGGGAGCTGGCAGAGCAGACCCCAGTGGACCATCAGGGCAGTGGCTGTGGCTGTCTGCAGGACGACCCTGTGGAAACAGTCCCAACAGCAGCTTCTGGGTGTCTGGGGGCAGTTCTTACACAGGCAAAGCAGCATGTTAATTGGGTAATAGTCCATTTTTGCTGGTAAAATTTTTTGCTTTAAACTCCAACCTGACACAGGTTGCCCAGAGGGGTTGTGGAGTCTTTGTCATGGAGATATTCAAGACCAGATGGGATACAGTCCAGGGCAGCCATTATGGATGACCCTCCGTGTGCAGGGGACCATGGATCTCCCAAGGGGCCTCCCCACCTCAGGTGCAAAGCTTCGGGGTTACTTGTCATTTATGTAATTCTCAACCTCAAACTGGTATAGATTTCCTCCGTTTTAATCCCATACACCAATTTTTGCAAAAGGAATTAGTACCTACCAAGATTTTCTTACCATACTTGTCTATAGTTGAGAATATGAAAGACTTTAAAAACCACAGCATCTGTTGAGAAACCACCAGTGTCACTATTACAACTGTTGGCTGAAATTCAAATATATATATACAAATATATATTCAAATACACATCAGCTTGAAACCGAACATAATTGTCAGCGTGCTGCTTGATTGTGCGATTCTTTATAGGGGAGCTCTCAGTCCTGTCCGCGGGAAATCGTGTGAGGAGAGCGACGCGGCCGGGGGGAGAAAGTGTTACCACCCGTGGTTGCCAGGCGGAAGTGTCCATGGTTGCTAGGGAGGCCGGCGGCCCGGAAGGGGAAGGCGGATGCTTCCGTGTCAGGGAACGGTGCACCGGGCCAGTGCGGAGCGGAGAGGTGGGAGAGAGGGGCGACGTATGGGCGTCCCTGAGGGTGTGGAGGCGGGAGGAATGGCGCTATCGAGAGCGGAGGTTGAGGGGACGGGCGTGCGTGGGGGGCCCGTGAAGGAGGCTGAGGGGAGGTGCGTGGGCAGGGAATGGCGCCCTGGGAACATGGGTGGGAGGAGGGGACGGGGACCCTGCAATGAGGGAGGGACAGGGCTAGGAGCGGCGGTTTGAGGATGGTGTGGGGTGCTGGTGACTGGATACCCCTAGAGGTATGCAAGGCTCGGGGCGTGGGGAGGTGCTGGAGGAGTCGGCATGGAAGCGACCCAAAGGAGCGGAGCTGTTCTGTGCCGGAGGCTCCGAGCTGTGTGTTGAGAGAGCCCGTGTGACAGCGTCCTCGGGGACGGCTGCAGGGGTCTGTGTCCGGCTGCCGTGCTCACCCTCTTAGCCTCCCTTACTTATGCCAGGCTGCTCTGAGCGGAGTCAGCCTGTTTGTTAGATCCTGTTCAGTCCTAGTGGAGCTCCAGTGGGGCGAACTGCCACAAAAAGGGAAGTTTGCTTCTTTCCAAGCCCCAAACTGTTGCTGCTCTCCAAGCCCTTATTTGGGCTGTTACACATGCATGGCCGTTGCATGTTCTTGTCCTGGCTCTGGAGGTGCCAGTGCAAAGATACACATAATAAACTCCTGCCAGACTGTCCACAGCTGCTCGCCTGTCCCTGCAATAGCTTTCTGTTTGTAGGAGCATGATGCTAGGGCATGTGTTCATGTTGGGCCATTCTGTCATTCATTAAAAGACAGCAGCTGCTTAATGCTAATGGGCTGCTTGTGTCAGAGCTGGTGAAGATCCTGCTGTGAGAAGGAGCGGAGGGCTTCTATTTTCCAAGACAGGTCCCTAAGCACTCCCCTGCTTAGGCTCCACGGAGCGCTCAGCCATCTGGGCAGTTCCTTGCAGAAGGGTCAGGAGCAGGTTAATGTGGAGACAAACTATATATTTGGCTTCAGCTCCCCTGCAACCTTTTACTCTCAGCCCTGCAAACTCCTGAGCTGAAAAGTGGCAGGGCACAGGCTGCTTTCTGCTTTGAAAGTTTCGCTGAAGGTTTGTCGTTGGGGCTTTCATGTCCAAGAAAATTCCATGAGAGTGGCAGAACTGGAGCTCCCCGGCTAGGGAGCACTGCTGGTAGGCTCAACCTTTTGCCAGAGATCCTGCAGTTTTTAGTTGAACAACTGTGAGTGAATATGACTTTTATTTTCTAAAACCACAGAACTTGTTTAACAGTGTTCTAGAAAAATGTGCTTAGCTTCACATGCATACAAATATACCGACATACAGGTAATTAAACTGTGGTTTGAGAGAGTATCTTCTCTTGTCACATGGAAAAACAAATAATGTAATGTGTGCCCAAACATTTGCAATGTGCTAAGTCATCTTCATAAGGGCTATTTTTCTTCCATTCCTCAGCAAGAGAACATGAGTTCAGCAAGGAGGAAAAGAGGCAAGCCCAACAGAGGAGGAGGAAGAGGGAGAGGAGGCAGTGGCCATTCCAACAAGTCTCAACTTGGTGGAAATAGGAAATGTTCAACCAAAATTTGGGACGATGGAGATGACTTTTTTCTCCTTGAGGAACCAAGGCTGGAATCCAGGTCTTTCTGTTAATTTGGAGGGGTTTGGCACAGAGATGTTTGGGATACTTTGGGGCTGGTTTTTGGACACTTTTGAATATGCAGAAGTGTGAAGGGGTGATGAAGCAGTTTTTACATGTCTTTTTTGATTAACATTTTTAACATTTTATAGCTAGGAAGGTTTGGGGATTTTTAAAAAGATTAGAACCTCTGATTTTCTTCTTTGGTCACAAGGTAATTTCAGAATGTCTTTGTCCCGAAAACACTAATAAACACAGAATATTCATTTTTGTGTATTACAAAGCAGAAGCTGGGCCATGGAAAATAAGCAATTTAGAATGAATATAGTATCCTGAATGTGTTCTGACCAATCTAGCTTAGAAATACGTGGTTGTACTGTGGTCTGATAACAGCTTTACCTAGCAAAGTGTTTATTAAATCACTTTGGATTTGACATAGGATAAAATACATATATGCATGCCTCTGTGTGTGCAGATATAGACACACACATCCCGGTAATGTAAGAATGAACCTAGCTGAATAATCCTTAGGTGATGGACTTGTCTTATTTTGGTTTTCCTGTTTTGAATTACAGGGTTGGGTCCTAACACATCCCAGTTCAGTCAAGATCATTTGAGACAGGCAAATAAGTCCTTGTTATGGTCTGTTTTCATTTTTAGATCAAATACTTCTGCCAGAAGAAGAGGGCAAATGAAACGGAGACCTGAAGAGAGAATGCCTCTGCAGACCATACACATGACATCAGAGAACCAGAGAAGAGTGAAAGAACTTCTTCAGGAGCTTCAAGGGCAGGAGCTGGCTCCTGAATCAGAGTTAGTTTAAACAAAGGCACTACTTCTAGCTCTTCTAGATGAGCATGCTTTAATATGCACACTGTTAGAAATGAAAACGGTATTTTTTCTTTTAACTTTTCATTTGCTCTCAGGTCCTGTGGTTTTGAGTCTGCTTTGTTCTACAATATTAACTCTAGGAAAGGGATAGCAGAATCCTCCATTTAAATGGAGGATTTAAAACTGCAGAGGCAGAGTTTTATGTCTCCTCAACAGTATAATTTTGTTTCATATTAATTTGATAACTCTTTTTATCAGAGTAGCTGGTTCTGGTGAAGACAATGATGAACCTGATTACCTTGATGATGAACAGTGCTGGTCAACAGATCAGGAAGTTTCTCACATAATACAAAGGTCATCTGCTAAGCCAGCTGAGCACAGAATTGTGGAAAGTGAAGTGTCTTCATTTGCTGTGCACAAACTCTCCAGGTGATGCTTTTCAGTGAATAATTTGTATCCTGAAGAGGTAAATCACTAGTCTGGATACTGTAAGCCCTCAGTGCTTAGACTTCTTGACTCCAGGGAAGTTATATGTGCAGAACTGATTAGTTTGTATCTATTTCCTACAAATTTATATATTAATTTAAAATAATGGTTTATGAAAATAAATCACTCTGGCCTTTTATCAGTAAAGTTTTCAGTTCTTTCTCCAAGACAATGAAACAGATACTGGGAAAGCTCAGGGACAATTGCTGTTATACATATGTTTCTTCCAGATACGTAATGTTTCAAAACCATGTAAATGTTCTTCATCCATTTTGCTCAGATATGAGCATTTATTAACTGCTGTTTCTTTGTTTGAGAGTGTTTTATATGTGAGAGGACTCAGCTTTTTTTCTGAAGAGTTTAATTTATATAGTTCGGCAGGGAAATCCAATCTTGTAACTATTATGTGCTACATTCTGAGGTGTGAGATAGAATCATAGAATAGTTTGGGTTGGAAGGGACCATTGACGGTTTAGTCCAACCCCCCTGCAATAAGCAGAGACATCTTCAACTAGATCACGTTGCTGAGAGCCCCTTCCAACCTGAGCTTGAATGTTTCCAGGGATGGGGCCTCTCTGGGCAACCTGTTCCAGTGTTTCACTGCACTCACTGTCAAAGATTTCTTCCTTCTATCTAGCCTAAATCTACCTTCTTTGAGTTTTAAACCATTACCCTTTTTACTATTGCAACAAGCCCTGCTAAAAAGTCTGTCCCCATCTTTCTTAAAAGCCCCCTTTAAGTACTGGTAGGCTGCAATAAGGTCTCCCCAGAGCTTTCTTTTCTCCAAGCTGAACAACCCCAACTCTCTCAGCCTTTCCTCATAGGAGAGGTTGTTCCATCCCTCTGATAATTTTTGTGTCCCTCCTCTGGACCTGCTCCAACAGCTCCGTGTCTTTCCTGTGCTGAGGGCTGCATAGCTGGATGCAGGACTCCAGGTGGGGTCTCACCAGAGTGGATTAGAGGGGCAGAATCACCTCCCTTGACCTGCTGGCCATGCTTCTTTTGAGGCAGCCCAGGATACGGTTGGCCTTCTGGGCTGTGAGCGCACGTTGCTGGCTCATGTCCAGCTTTTCATCCACCAATATGCCCAGGTCCTTCTTGGCAGGGCTGCTCTCAATCCCTTCATCCCCCAGCCTGGACTGATACTAGGGATTGCCATATAAACTAATTTGTCACCTTATAAACAACAGACTAGCATTCACAGGCACCAAATTACTGCCTGCCACTGTCGTGTAAAATATCATCAGTATTTTGATGTAGTAATAATATCTCATGCTATACATGCTTCTTTACTGTAAGCCTAATCAAGCAGATCTGTGGTTATTTTGCTTCAAACAAGTCTCTGTCACTCATTTGTTGCCATGTTGTCTCTGTTTTGTCGCAGGTATGGTTTTGACAATGAGCGTTGTAGGACAGTACTGAGATCCTGCAATGGTAATATTGGGGCATCATTGGAGTATTTGCTGTTGCAGTGCTTTACCGAAAGATATGGAGAGAAGATGCAGGTTTCTGCAACAGCTGCTGAAGGCAGTCGAGAAGAATGTTTAGAACAGAGACAAGAAGAGGCTTTCGCCCTCCAGTCAATCTATGGAGAAAAATTTGTTGAAAGAATTCAAAACCGTGTTTGGACTTTTAGTTTGGAATTGGAGTACCTAGCAAACAGGCTTAGCAAATCTAAACAAAAGGGTGGTTGTATTAGGGACACAGCAAAGCAGACTTCAAAGGAAGTATGTAAATTTTATCTCCAAGGAGGCTGCAGGTTTGGTTCAAAATGCAGATTTGGACATGAATTCTCTCCAAAGCACCCACAAAAACCAGCTAGGATCTCTGTAGATGATGCTCATCTCAGACCTAACAATGATGGTCCTATATATGAACTTGAAGTAAGATTTCCTGAAGAAAACAAGTATCCACTCCAGGCACCTCTTGTGGCATTTTATTCCACTGATGAGAATCTACCTCTTGCTTGTCGTTTACACATTGCTGAATTCCTCTTTGGAAAGGCCTTGATAGCTGCAGAGTCTAATGAACCAGTGGTGTACACCTTAGTGACTTGCTTAGAAGATGGATCTGAAATAAGCAAGTTACTTAAAAATACTTACCACAAGTACAGTGTTCGTCCTATATCTCTGCTGGCAACACCTTCAGTAAAGCTACAGGCAGAGAGCACATCTGGTTCAAATCAAATGTCTGAAGGTACACCAAATTTCCTTCTACAGTTTCTAGGCTGAGAATGGTCAAAAAGATTAAAAAAAAAAAAAAAGAAATCAGAGCACCCAGTTCAGGCACCTGTTCCACATCTATTTATGGAGATTAAAGTCATGTGATGAGCCAGAGCCATAATCTGTTTGTGCCTCAGGAAGTCCCTTCCATAATAAAGCTGCAGCAGAGACGTTTTCTGCTGGCAAGAATGAAGTTAAAGGAGCACAGAGATAATGAGTTTGGGTTGCCAGAGTGAATGATGCCTATTCCCACACAATCAATATAAGGCCATTGAAAGATGTGGTGTGAGCTCACCAAAACTGACCAGAGAAGTGTGCTTGGAAGGCAACAGAGAAGGTTGTTTGCAAGCTTTGGTGCATCTGCTACTCATCTATTCAGAAACTTTTCTTTTTTTAATTACGAACCCTCCTCAAAATTAATTTTGTAAAGGTGGATTTAAGGCTAAATAAATGTTGCAAGTGGTTCTAGAACGTTGTACAAGGTATCATCCCTTTTTCTGCATGCAAGTACAACTAGGTTGATTTCACAGGGGGAGAGTTGGGACTGTGTCACTCGTGGCAGGGTGACAGCAACTGCATGGCGTAGATGACCTGCAGGCTCTCAATTCCAAAACTGTTTTATCTAAGGCAAATTTTCTTCAGGAGAGTTTTCAAGAACAACTGCATCATGTTTTAGAGCACCTAAATAGCTGACAGCCTGTTTTTTTATTATAGTAAAACAAATTATTCCATTTTTTAACAGCTCCACAGAAAGACAGCTTTGTTCCAGAAATTGGAATCAGAGATTCTAAATAATCTTCCTTATGTTATAAAATAACTCTGGAAGTGTTCAAGAAACGTGTGGATGTGGCGCTTCAGGACATGGTCTAGGGGACATGGTGGCGCTGGATTAATGGTTGGACTTGATGATCTTGAAGGTCCTTTCCAACCTAGTGTTTCTGTGATTCTGTGAAAATACCTTGTTTATGTATTAAATGTAAATGTAGCCTTAAAACTTTCAAGGGCTGACTTTACTGTCTGAGCAAATCCCAATTCAATTGATAGCCAGTAGGCACCAAAGTGACAGATCCACTTTCAGCCTTGCTTTGAAAGTACTTGTCAGTGGCTTAACACTTAATGTTACAGTTTAGTTTGAATTAATTTAAGCTGGTGTTGCCATCACAGTCTTGTGCTCCATAGAAGTGGTCATGTGGTGAATTGGAAAGGGGAGCTGAGACACATGAAAAGTGTTAAGGAAGGCAAACCAGTTACCAGTCTGGTTCACTGTGTGGCCACCCAGACCATAGTGTTGCAGAGCACAGCTGATGCAGGGGTAGTGACAAGTGGGTTGAAGCTGGAGAGGTTGTGGTTTGTTTGATGGGGTGAGGGGAGGTTTGCTGGTAGTGTTGAACTAAATGCATGTCAAAAAATGTCCTGCAGACACTCAGCTCCAGTCTAACAAGGTTCTTTGTTGAGAATGCTCCTGGAACATGTGTGTCTTTCCTGCAGTGCTGATGAGGTCCTGTTCCTTAGTAACAAGAATACCTAACTGTACATTCTCTGTCTCAAGCCTCAATAGCGTCAGAGCCTCAGGAAGAAGAGGAGGTGGCAGAAGAGGAGGAGGAAGATAGGTCTGAACAAGTTGTTGTGGAGAATGAGAGTTATGTGAACCTCAAGAAAAAGCTTTCCAAAAAGTATGATGTGCAGGCAAAGTCTCTATATAACGAAAATATTAAAATCTGCACGCAATTTCAGCTGAAAAAGGTATAACGAATATCTTTTTTCATACTTACTTTAGACAAATATATATTTAAACCACAGGCTGCTGTATCAAATGGTTCTGTTCCACTCCAGTGTGTGTCCTCACTGCCGTGGTGTTTGTTTTTGTGCATCAGTCTTCTAGGCACTTCCAGTCCATGTTGTATGAAAGACAGAAGCTCCCTGCTTGGCAAGAGAGAGAAACCATTCTTGGTTTGCTGAACAGCCATCAAGTTCTTGTTGTGAGTGGCATGACGGGGTAAGAGTGTGATTGCACATACAGACTTCATGTATCAAAGTATACACAGAAGAATGTGAAATATGTATCCATGTTGTGAAAAGGTTAGGGTCATGGTCCGTCTGTGAGCAGTGACAGCAGTCCTAGATGAACTTCATGTGAAGGATGACACTAATGAAACAAAGCAAATTTCAAGTGGAATGCAGTCATCTTAATTTACATGGATGAAAGGCGGTAGGTTTGTGAGGTTTTTTTAATCCCTGATTTTGTTGTGCAGATGTGGGAAAACCACTCAGATTCCTCAGTTTATTTTGGATGCTTCATTACAAGGATCTCCAAGCAGAGTTGCAAACATCATCTGCACTCAGCCTCGTAGGATCTCTGCTATTTCTGTGGCTGAACGTGTAGCCAAAGAAAGAACAGAAAGGATTGGATTCACTGTTGGATATCAGATCCGTCTAGAAAGTGTAAAGGTATATATGCTTTGCTTGTTGGTTTTCATTTAGTTGTATTAAAATGTGCTTAGTGCTTCTCTAGCATACAGAATCTCTACCCTGTATCTGCCATATAGTGAGATAAGCAAGTCTGTATCACCATATTTTATATTATATTATGAAATATATTCTGTATTTTATTTCATCTCAAGTTGTACAGTCCAGTTTACAGAATAAGAGTGCAGTACTATGTCTTGTATTGTTGTTTTTCTTTCTGTTGAGACAGAAGGCAAAGAGACAGGTGAAGGGATCTGAGAGTATGAGTAATACTTCTGTCCTCTGGAAGGCTACTGACTTCATTTCCACTTGCCTCCATTTGCATTTGTCTCCCAAGCAGAGATTGAAGGGTACAGCTTCAGCCAGCCAGAAGGGAGGGTTGAGTTCAAACTGCTGCCTTGGGAAGTGAAATTTTGTCTACATTACAGCTGATTGCTTTTTCCAAGAACTATGTAAAAAAAGGCATTCACTAAATCTTTCTAGGGAGTTGTTTATCAGAAAGCAACTTCCACAGGAAAAACAGTTTAGATTTTTTGTTTACCCCTTATAGTTAGTAATGCCCCTTGGTAAGAAGCAGATACTCTTCAGTTTTAACCAAGAAAGAAAAATGCTTCAGCCCATCTCCAGCAGGGATTGCTTGTTCCCGTTCTGCCAAACCTGGCACTCAGCTGAAACCGAATGCTTTACAGCAACACCTGTTCTCTTTGCACTATGTTAAGTTGCACAAAGTCAACTGAATGCTTTGTCTTACCATTCAAGTCATCAGCTACCAGACTCTTGTACTGCACTACTGGTGTGCTGTTGAGAAGGCTGGAAGGAGATCTGACTTTGCAGGGAATCACACATGTTATTGTTGATGAAGTTCACGAAAGAACAGAAGAAAGGTAAATAATCTTTTATGCCATACGCAAAATGAAGAAACATAGTCAGAAGAATAAAGGTGACTAAGGTGCAAGTAACTGAAGTCAGACTTGTTGATCCTGTGGCCATAATATGGCATGGTGGAAGGAGTCTGGTTTTAGGTTCTTGTCTTTGGTCAATAGGAAGTTGTGTTGCAGCAGCTTGCAAAGAAAGCATGTCTCTTAAATTTTTGTGCTTCCAGTCTGCCATGACATTGCACTGTTGCTGAAAAGAGGTTTTGAATGGGGCTGGAGGGTTAAGTAACTTGTTAACCACAGTTGTCTGGTTCTTCCCTTGTTTCAGCTTTTACCAAATATCCCAATTCTTCACATGCTCTTTTGGGAATTATTTCTCCTGATGCAGACTTCAGCAGAGCACCTGCAAGGGACAAGTGCTCACATTTTCTTCCAGTAATGAAGCATAGCAAAAAAGACTAGTCTGTTACTTTGAGTTAATTTGTTACCTAATGTTCTTGTTTTGTTATTAATTTAATTAATTTATAAGGTAGCTAGAGCTTTTTGTAACCCTGACACTCTACTAAGGGACAACCAAAAAGTAAGCAGATTACCTTCCATTAATTTATTGTATTATTAGCCCCCAGACAATCTGAGAAGCTCATGCTTCTGTGGTGGTATCACTGTGCCTTTGAAAACACCAAGAAGGTGGACAGAATGGGGAGAAAAAAGGGATTCTGAAAGTTAGCACTGAGGAAATTCAAATGTCTTTTTGCTTGTTTTCTTCAGTGACTTCTTGCTGCTGGTTCTGAAGGATATAATGGTTCAGAGGCCAGACCTGCGCATTATACTAATGAGTGCCACCTTGAATGCAGAGCTTTTTTCTCAATACTTTCACTCCTGTCCAATTATTAACATACCAGGTGAAAACCATTCATATTTATTGACTTGTCACATTCATTGTTTTAGGGGTTTGTTTTCAGTATTTCTGCTTGAGAAGAGTTTCTCAATTCAAGTGCAAGGGGCTAATTTGCGAAGTGGCAAGATGAGTATTTATACAAGAACTATGATTCCAAGGGCTTAGACAATGAGATTTAGGAGAGAGAAGACTTTTTTTGTCCTGTCTCTATACCAGCAGAATTTCCTTCCCCAAAAGACAAAAATTGTATGGTGTGCATGACATGGTTCCCTGAGCTAGTTTCACCACAGTTGAAGACTCTTCTCTATCCTTGTGAAAAAGAAGCAGTGAGAGGATCCAGCTGGATGTGTACACATTTAGCTAAATGTGCCTTTTAAATTGCTAAGTTATTACACGGAGCATGACAAAAGAATGTAGCCTCAGGGGTTATGTTCCCATAAGCCCTTCTCTGACTGTGTAAGTGCATGTGACCAAACCATGTTTGGAAAGTATCCACTGTTTGTCCTAGACAGAAATTGTATTGAAGAGTGCAGTATAAATGAGAGCTGTGAAACAGTGTATGACACTGTTTGAAATGATGAAAGCATTTCACACTGAAACCTGTGTGAAATGATAACCATCTTTTGTCTTTTGCCTCTTTTTCTGCATGTTGTGTGGCATGCAGATTTATTCTCATGTTTCCTTTTAGGTCAAACACTTCCTGTGGATCAGTTTTTTCTGGAAGACGTGATTGCAATGACAAGGTATGAAATTGCCAAACATTCTCAGATGTATGTGTCCTTTGAGGTTGCACTGTTGACCTTGAGACTGCAGTAGTTCTGTGCATAGATTTAAAAATTAAATCCACTCAGATTTCCCCCACCATCTGCAGTCTTGGAATTCTACTAAAGCACAGATTTGAAACCATACTTCTTATAGTGCAGTGCAGTCTGGGATCTCATGCGAAAACAAGCCTTTCTGTGTTAAATACAACATAAGTACTCAAGAAAAGGTGAGCTTTGCCATGAAGAGCTTGTCAGTGCTTGTGCTTTACTTCTTTCATTGGTGGTTAGAAATTGGTAAGCAAAAGAAATTTGAAGGTAGCTTTCAGCACTGAAGGTGAAAAATAAAGCATACCAAACAACTCCTTTTTGTAAGCCCTCCCTTGCAGCTCAGATACCAGATTCCTGTTACCACTTGTAGTTACTGGAGAGTCACAGCAGCTCAGATATTCCAGATAGTAAATTGATCAGCTATTGTAAATTATTTGTGGATTGTTGCTCTGAGCTGCCCACTTAGCTGTCAAGATCAAGTTTGCAGTCCTAGTCTTTCACATCACAGCTTTTAAAAGACCAACATCTCGATATGGAAGGACATCTTGACCTTGATGCTGTCTGTGGTTTTGCAACCCCCTTATACAACGTTCCTCTAAGATTTTTATATAAATACTTTTCATACCCTGTCTTTGTAGTTAATTATTAGAAGGAGACTGTTAAGCTTCTATCCATGCCACTAAATGTTCTGCTGGTCAGATATGTTTTAGAGGACAGTAGTCCCTACAGGCGCAAGATGAAGCAAGAAAACAAACAGAATGGAAGACACCAAAGAACTGCATTTGAAGAAGTAGAGGAGGACCTGAGATGTGCTGGCATTCTGGAAGGCACTGATGCAGTTGTCAGAGATTCAGATCCAGACCAAAAACTAACTCTGAAGCAGCTCCTTACACGATATAAAGGTGACCTCCTTCTTAAATCTAATAAATGGGCATGTAACATTTGCCACCCAAAATGGTATGTTAGCGTATGATACTGTATGTTGAATGCATATATATATTTCAGAGTTTTGTACTTGTGAAGTTAAGCAGGTCACTGCTTCTAGATGAGATCAGAAACCTCCTGCCAGCTTAAAAAAAAAAAAAAAAAAAAAAAAAAAAAAAACAAAACAAAACAAAAAAAAACAAAAAAAAGAGAGAACCCATTGTTCTCTTAAACTAGAACAAACATCTTGGCTGAAAACAGTTCTTAGCATCCGAAAATGGACAGTTTTCAGCTACTGTCTGTTTCCATCCCATCTGAAAGATGCCTTGTTAATTCCACTTTCTTCTCTGGATCTGTGCTTGCTGGAGCAGCTTTACTTAAAGCACAAGCATGTATCTGCCTGCTTGAAGCAGGCCACTTCAGCACGACAAGCCTTCCTTGAGAAATTCAGTCACTCAGTGAATGCCCTAGTAAGAGAGGCAGACCTTCCCATGAACTTCCCACTGTTATCATCAAAATCCTCCTTGTGCTTAGTCCTGAAGAGTTCCTCCCTGCACACCCTTATGGTGAGCACTACAGTGGTATTGAGTGAGAGCCATTGCTTAAAAGCTTCAGATTGCTGCTAGACAGTTAACCGTCTCAGAAGAGTAAGGGAACCTGGATTTTTTTTTTGAGTGTCTGTAAGAAACATTGGAAGGGAGGAGAGAGAACTTGAGAAGGTAGTCCTGGAAGTATCTGTAAGTGGCCATATGAAGGCTTTCAGCTCCTCTTACCACTAGTATGTGAGCATGTTGTTCTGCTAGTAGCTGAATCCTGATCTAGGCTGTGCACAGGGCTGGTGTGAGCCCAATGTAAGGCATGAGAAAGGAACGGAAGAGGAAAGCATTGAAGTGGAGGGGGAATGTGATGCATTGAGTTACTTACAGAGCTACCTCTATCTGGTCTAAGCCAGATGCTGTTTAAACCAAGGGGTGGTTGGTTTTGCAGCCACACTGGTTCAATGCATCCAGCAGATGTTTTTTACAAGAGATGGACTTACTGTGTGTTTTATTTCTTTTTCCTCAGGGGTTAACAAGGCAGTGTTGAAAACAATGTCTGTCATGGACTTGGACAAAGTTAATCTGGAATTAATTGAAGCCTTGCTGGAATGGATAGTTGCTGGCAGACATTCATACCCCCCTGGTAATTTCATTGTCCTTGAGAGAGAAACAAAAGTAGATTCATGGAGGCTGCGCACTTATAGACAGCCCAAAGCTAATGTTTTGCATGGAGAGTTTCTGGAGTTACTGACTATTTTTGAAAAAAAAGTTCTAGCTGAGTAACAATGCCCCTGATATACATGGGATGGTGAGAGAATTGTCTACTTTGGAAAGTCTTTGGTGAGAGACTCTTGCAGCCTGTGTGTTTTTTGTACAATAATTGCAAAACAGAGCTGGAGTTTTGACTTGGGCCTTCTGCACATTGATTAAAATATCATGCTGTCCTGTCTGTTGAGTGATTTTTTTTTTTTTTTTTTTTTTTTTTTTTTTTAAAATTTACGGGTTCCCTGTTTTTTGTTGGTTTTTTTTTTTTTTTTTTTTTTTTTTTTTTTTTAAACCTACATGTACAGGTGCTGTATTGATATTTTTGCCTGGTTTAGCAGAGATCAAGATGCTTTACGAGCAGCTCCAGTCTAATGCTCTTTTTAATAACAGGCACAGCAAGAGGTAAGGCAGAAAAGCTCCAAAACTATCGGTCTTTACCCATAAATAAAGAGTAGCTTCCTGCACAAAGCCTGCCTCTGTCTAGGGATAAATAAAGGTTATTAAATGTCTGCGATAGCTTGTGATATGAAGGTCTTGACTCCAGCCAGGGTAATTTCTTTTCTACTATCTTACAGCCTTGCTCTTTTTGTTTTTTCTCCTCAACTTAGGAAGGTTAGTTGTTGAAGTTCTCAGAGACCCTACTGATGAATGTTCTCCATTTTGTGCCTCTGCATGATCCAGTGGACTGTTGAAAACTTCATCTCAGCCTTCGTTCTGTTTCAGAACATTTGTTGAGATGCATTCAGTTGTGGTTGTATTTGTCCTTAGATTGTTACATGGAGATGTAATTGAATCTCCTTGACTAAACAGTTTTTATACAGATGTCCATGGCAAGGTTAGCTGGAGTGATTTCTTCCAGTCTGACATTATAAATGTCAGATTCTAGACTCTTCAGAAGAGACAAAATTTTTGCTCAACAATATTCTGAGACTTGTCCCTTCTATAAACTTCTCCACCTTCCCCTAGAACATGTCTCAGAAATAGTGTGGCCAGCAGGACTAGGGAAGTTATTGTCCCTTTGTACTCAGCACTGGTGAGGTCACATCTCAAATACTGTGTTCAGTTTTGGGCCCCTCACTACAAGAAGGATACTGAGGTGCTAGAGCATGTCTAAAGAAGAGCAACAAAGCTGCTGAAGAGTCTAGAGGACAAGTCCTGTGAGGAGCAGATGAAGGAACTGAGGTTGTTTAGCCTGGAGAAAAGGAGGCTGAGGGGAGACCTTGTTGCTCTCCACAGCTACCTTGAAAGGAGTTTGTAGTGAGGTGGGTGTTGGTCTCTTCTCCCAAGTAACAAGTGATAGAATGAGAGGAGAGAGCCTCAAGTTGTGCCCGGGCAGGTTTAGATTGGATATTAGAAAAAAATACTTTCATCAAAAGTGTTATTAAGCTGCCCAGGAAAGTGATTGAGTCACCATCCCTGGAGGTATTTAAAAGACATGTAGACGTGGTGCTTAGGGACATGGTTTAGTGGTGGACTTGGCAGTGTTAGCTTAACAGTTGGACTCTTATGATCTTAAGGGTCTTTTCCAATCTAAATGATTCTATAATTCTGTGTCTTAAAGGTGATATGGCAGAGAAGTTTGCTGGTTTCATATTGCTTTGAATGGGTGTGGGCAGTGTCTAGTACTAGTGAAGCAAAAGTGTGTGCAGGGAGGTTGTTCCCAAGATTGTTCCCAGCCTTTTCCAAGGCTGGAGATGGCACTGAGAATGCTGTCATATTGTCCTTCCAGGTGTGTCGTTTATCCGCTTCATTCTTCGCTGTCTAGTGAAGAACAGCAGTCTGTGTTCCTCAGGCCTCCTGCAGGAGTTATCAAAATCATCATCTCTACAAACATTGCAGAAACATCTGTCACCATTGATGATGTGGTCTATGTCATTGATTCTGGAAAAATGAAGGAGAAAAGGTACTGGGGTTCATTCTTCAGGGCTTTGTGATCTGTGAGAGTGCTCTGTGCCTTGAGCTGCATACTTTAGCTGTCCGAAGAACCGGGAAAAACTTGAAGGAACTTGATCTGCAGAAAGCTGCTGCAAGGTGGAGGAAACCAGTCTAGATTCAGATCCAACTGCAGGGGTGGGAATTGGGTCCATACAGAAGTTGGCAGCATCTGACTGCTCAACTGTGTTCAGTTTTGGGCCCCTCACTGCAAGAAGGATATTGAGTTGCTGGAGCATGTCCAGAGAAGGGCCACAAAGCTGGTGAGGGGTCTGGAGCACAAGTCTTATTAGGAGCGGCTGAGGGAATTGGGGTTGTTTAGTCTGGAGAAGAGGAGGCTGAGGGGAGACCTTATCGCTCTCTACAACTATCTGAAAGGGTGTTGTGGTGAGGTGGGTGTTGGTCTCTTCTCACAATTAACTAGTGATAGGATGAGAGGAAATGGCCTCAAGTTCCACCAGAGGAGGTTTAGACTGGATATTAGGAAAAATTTCTTTAGTGAGAGGGTGATCAGGCATTGGAACAGGCTGCCCATGGAGGTGATGGAGTCACCATCACTGGAAGTATTCAAAAAAACGTGTGGACGTGGCAGTTCAGGACATGGTTTAGTGGGCATGGTGGTGTTGGGTTGATGGTTGGACTTGATGATCTTAAAGTTCTTTTCCAACCTTAATGATTCTGTGATCTCCAGCCTGTTCACTGTATGTTCATGAATATAAGCCTGTCTCTTGCTCTCCTGTAGATATGACCCAAGCAAAGGAATGGAAAGTCTGGAAGACACATTTGTGTCCAAGGCCAACGCTCTGCAAAGGAAAGGGAGAGCAGGCCGTGTAGCCTCAGGCGTCTGTTTTCATCTTTTCAGTAGCCATCACTATAACCATCATCTTATAAAACAGCAGTTACCAGAAATACAAAGGGTGCCCTTGGAGCAGCTTTGTCTAAGGTGAGCTGTTGTTCCTGTATTGCCTGAAAAAGCCAGCATGCAGAACATCTTTCCTCCACTGCAGGGAGCACCTGGAATGCCATTACCAAGGTGTTTAGTTTCCTAGTGTTTTCTCATATCATGAGACCAAGAAACTTGCTCTGGAGATTTAAGGCTCTGTCAGCTGATTGTTTTGATTTTACTATCACATTGCCTCTGCATCCAGACCCTCCCTGAATCGTACCCTCCATCAATTCTCCCTGCCCTTCTTCACTTTCCTTAGCTCTCATCTGATCCTGAGAAAAAGATATATGTCTCAGATCTTTCATCACCAGAGAAGTCGGTTGTATTCCTGTACTCCAGATCCATGGTAGATGGTTGCCCCTTTATGCTGTAAACTCTCCTGTGTTGTTTCTGTGCAGCATAGTACAGTAAAGCCACAGCTTGGATCGAGCACCACCATCATGCAAATACTAAATGAAGAGGCCCTCCTGTCCCTGTTGCACACTGTGCACCTCTTTGTGTTGTTTCGGTTCCTTTTTGTACAAATGTTTTTTTTTTACAGTAAAAACTTTATTTTAAACTCTAGTGTGCTAAATAGGAATCTGTTCTTATGGACTGTGAGTTTGGATGAGGTATACTGCCCCCCAATGTTTTCATGTTGCTTCCTGACTTGAAATACATGTTACAGGCCCTCTTCTAGGGAGCATGTTCCTAGAAGCATGGTTTCTGTTGGTTTTTTTGTTTTGTTTTTATAAAAGCTTGCTTTTTTGTCCTGTGTATGGAACTAAGCTGCTTTTTTTTCTTTATTCTATCTTTTTTCTTTTTAAATTCCACCCCCCCACACCCCCTTAAGAATTAAGATTCTGGAGATGTTTTCTGCACAGAGCCTTCAGTCTGTCTTATCACGACTAATTGAGCCCCCTAGAACTGAGTCTTTGCAAACATCAAAGCTACGACTACAAGACTTGGGAGCATTAACTCCAGACGAAAAGCTCACCCCTCTGGGATATCACTTGGCTTCTCTGCCTGTTGATGTCAGGATTGGCAAGCTAATGCTGTTTGGCACCATCTTCCGCTGCCTGGATCCTGCACTAACTATAGCAGCCAGTCTGGCCTTTAAGTCGCCTTTTGTAAGTGTTCTTAACTGTGTATCCCACTTTGAAAGTTCTGTGTTTTCATGCAGCAACAAAATGCTGTTGTAACTTGCAGCGTACTACACTTGAGTATTTTAATTCTCCCTTTTAACCTATGTTGTTTGTATGTTAATATAGTGCTCATTAAAAAAGCCCAGTTATAAGCAGAAGATGAGAACAATGCAGCAGTGACAAGAATGTTATTCTAAGTGAACAGTAGAAACAGAATGAATATTAGTTTTAATTTGAACTAAGAAGTACAACCAGTCCATTTTGTCCAAATTTGGTATAAAAATTGAAATGAATGGCAATATAAGAAGCAGTTAGAAATTATTATGAACCAGTGATAATGATGAAGTTGACATGTCTGAGCTGTGAATGCAGAGTTCAGTCTGGATCTCAGTTTGTGTGTTCACTTTCACTTTGGCTTTTTGAATCGGCTGCTGTAATCTACTGCAATGTACAAACTTGCATGAAAAGTCAGACTTTCTTGAAGTTTTGATTGCTATTGTTAGTAGTGCAAATAGTTTGTATTGAGAATAGTTGTGAAAGAATTGGAAATAGATTGTTCTAGTTATTTTATTGCATATTGTTTTCCATATGCTTATTGGGCATTTTCTACAGCATTTTGACTTCAAGTGCTGTAAGTTTCTATATGATGATATAGAATAACTTGAATTCAGCTTTTTGAATGTCCTGAGTTACTATCACCTTCTCTCTCCCTCAGACCCAAGTGGATTTTAGACTTGCTGTGCTGTTCTGTATTATAGACATTCTCATTTGAGCTACAGCTCCACTAACTTGCTAAGATTTGTCAGATGGGATGGTGTTTGGCATGGATCTTGGCATTCTGCAGCTGCAGAGAGGTCTGCCCAAAATGAGGTATTTTCTGTGAGCTGGTCAGTCACAGATTTACCTTTGGATCTCTTGTGGTTAGTCAGGGCAATGGGCTTAGGTGCTCTGCTGTTGACTAGGCATTTTTTTTGATGCCTTATATTTTCTGTTATCCATGGAGAAAATTTGCATTTAGAGCTGTGAGCTGCTCGGAAAATACCAAGGTTATGTGGGGGGAAGAACACAATCTGTTACTGCCTGTCTAGGTGTCACCATGGGATAAAAGGGAAGAAGCAAACAAAAAGAAGCTGGAGTTTGCATTAGGAAATAGTGACTACCTGGCTCTTCTCCAGGCCTATAAGGTGAGCTAAAATTCAGTAGCCTCTCTGAGAGGTTTGTGATGTGCTTGAAATTCAACCGAAATATTTTATTAAAGATTTCCTCCCATCCTTTCAATTAGGGATGGTGTTTAAGTATCAAACAGGGCTCTCAGGCAAGCTACAACTACTGCAGGGAGAACTTTTTGTCAGGAAGAGTTCTTCAGGTAAGTCATTTTTTGTGGCCTTGCACAGGGACTGGTTGAGTCACTGGCAGAGTCCTAGTGACAAAAATAAGCAACTGTTGAGGACTCTCCCATCACAGCCCTTTCTCTGTTTGTAGGAAATTGCCAGTCTGAAACGGCAATTCACAGAACTGCTTTCTGACATCGGGTTTGTGAAGGAGGGATTAAGAGCCAGGGACATTGAGAAGAAGTGGTCCCAGGGAGGCGATGGTGTGTTGGATGCCACAGGAGAAGAGGTAATTTGCAGAATTTCAGTGCTCAAAAATTATGCTGCAGTTTTTCATTTGACCTGGGTGCTAGGCTCTGGACTGGTGGACTTCTGGCCACAGCCTGGCTTTGTAATCTCACACTGGCAACAGTCACTTCCTACCTGCTCTATTCTTCCTCCCTGTACATCATACGTGCTGGTACTAGCCTTGATTGCATGAGGCCTTATGTGCCCAGGAAGAACAGGCCCAGATGTGGAAGTGAGCTGAAACCTGCTCCTTTGAGACAGTGAAACACTGTTGACTTGACACATTAGAAGTCAGCAAGTGGCGGAAAGGCATGGGTCTGACTCATGACCTGGCCTGAATGTTTGGATTAGTGCCAACCTTATTTTGGGAACAGAATTACATTACAGAGCAGGCAGTGAAATATTTCAGCATTGCGGACTATGTTCAAAAAGCAGTACCCCCAGAGCCAAAGAACTCTTAGGGCTGCATGATGAAGTGCTAAGGGTTTAGTAGTTGTAGAGTCTCACTGTGCGTTGGAAGTGAGCTTTGTGTGTGCTTGCTTTCTCTCGAGGGCAAGTGACTTTGTAGCCAGACTTCAGGGAACAATTAGGTTCAGCACTAACTGCATCAAGATAGTTGGTGGCCGATTTGCTCCATTGATAGTGGGGGGAACACAGCCCAGGTCTAGCCTGAGCCCTTAGGAGCAGTAACTTGGTTCTCCCCTATAAAGCACTGCAATGCAGCTATGAAAGTAAGTCGGTTTCAGGAATTCAATCATTCCAGAAGCGAGGCTTTACCTTTATAGACTTACCTATAGAATACCTAATGCATGCATTAATTTCACAGGCAAACTCGAATGCAGAGAACATCAAGCTGATCTCAGCTATGTTGTGTGCTGCACTGTATCCCAACGTTGTTCAGGTAAAAGAATGCTTTTTCATTTTCCCTTCTGCTATCTAGCATATCCACATAGCCTGCTTTCAGTCTGGGCTGATTGTGGCAGACTTGAGCCTGGCTTAGGTTGACAAAGCTTGCTGCTTATAATGTTAGAGCTAGGCAGCTGAGTTGCAGTTTGTATTGCTTGAGACTGCTGCTGTTCCTACGGGCTGATTTTAGTGTCACACAGAAACCAGCAGCAAATGTTTTTAAGAAGCTACTTTAAATTACAGCTTTTTAGAAGGCTGAGGTTACAAATGAACAGTCAGGGTTAGACAGCACCCAGCGTGTAATATTTCTCTAGTGACTTGATGTTTTACTACTTGAGAATTTCTGGTTTTGATAAAATTAAAATGTAGAATTAAAAAGGTTTTCTGGTACAGCAGATTTTAGTAATTTTTTTATTTTACCATACAGGTGAAAAAGCCAGAGGGCAAATACCAGAAGACCAGTACAGGAGCTGTCAAAATGCAACCAAAAGCAGAAGAACTGAAATTTGTTACCAAAAATGATGGTTATGTTCACATTCACCCTTCATCTGTGAATTATCAGGTCAAAATTCTTTTTTTTCTGCAAAGCAGGCTCTTTTTTATAAAATAAATCGCCTTTGCCTGAGCAGTTGAGATTACAGTGAGGGTCCCTATTGATGTTTAAAAAACCCAAATCTTAATGACTGAACAGTCCCCTGTTAGAATTGTAAAATAATGGTGTGTTCCTGAGTTGAGTGTTCTTTTCGGCACACAGTTAATAAATTCCAGCCTCTGGAGTGGAATTAGCAGACGGCAGTAAACCCCCAGTTCATGGTTTCTTAAGCTGCATCTGCAAAGCTGCACACAAAAATGTTGCAGTTGCAGTGCTCCTCTGGCTTCTCCTCAGCATTGACTGAGATTGCATGCACATGTATAGCACCTGATATTACTTGTCCCCACCTCGCCTCCCCAGGCTTCGTCTCTTCAGCTGAAATGTTATTTATTGGTAAATAATTCAGGGACATACATACTCTTGTTCGTTACTTTGTGTGTCCTCAAACTCTGAAGTTAGTTTCCTTTCCATCTTAATAGCTAATACTGCAATAAAAGCTCTTCACTCTCTGCCATGATATAAGGTTATAATTTGTCTCAAGAAATCTGTCTCCATATTTGATGATTCATTGCTTTTCCAGGATATAAATTACTTGCTTTAAAAAAAGTGGGGTTTTAATCATTAACCACATATTTGGGTTATCAAAGGCTTTGAACTGTTCATCACTTGCTTTCAAAGAGCATAAACAAACACGCACATGAAAATGTCCTTAGTATGAAATGAAGAACTTGGGGCAACATTGATGAATTAATTAGCTGATTTCTCACATGCTCACTGCAAAGTGGGAAGGAGCAAGAGCTAACTGGTAAAGTTAAGTTATTGGCAGCTTTTAAGCGTCAGAGCCTGTTAGTCATGCAGGTGCATTTTAGGCACATTTGCTGTTCTTTGCAGCTGTAAAAGAGGCAGGGGAGGGCCCATATTTGCTTGAGCAGGTAGGAAGAGATGTGGCACTTTAACAAGGATGTTGTGTATGTTCTAGACTAGGCACTTTGAGAGCCCCTACCTGGTGTATCATGAGAAAATCAAGACCAGCCGTGTGTTCATTCGAGACTGCAGTATGGTGTCAGTATACCCGCTGGTCCTGCTTGGAGGTGGGCAGGTTCACATGCAGCTGCAGAAAGGAGAATTTGTCATTTCTCTTGATGATGGATGGATACGGTTTGTGGCGGCTTCTCACCAGGTAAGGAAAATGAGAGATAGATAATACTGGGAGTGCTGCAGAGCTGTGCTTTTGTTTAGAATGCAGGAGGTGCATTTCATGAGCCTTACACTCGCCTCTGTATTTTACCATGTGTTAGGTGGCAGAGCTCGTGAAAGAGCTGCGCTGTGAACTCGACCAGCTGCTGCAGGATAAAATCAAGAATCCCAGCATGGATTTATGTATGTGCCCCCGTGGATCTCAGATCATCGGAATGATTGTAAAGCTTGTGACCACGCAGTAACATGAGAACAGCTTTCTGTGAAGACTCACTGTTTGCTACTGCCTGAGAACAGACCAAGTAACATCAGTGTCTTAATGTATTTGTTGTCTCAAAACATGGCACTGATCTCTGGAAGACCAAGCTGGCAACTCTATTATTGTGACAAGTTTTGGGGGGTTTTGTTTTTGGTTTCCCCCCCCACCTTTGTTTGCAGAGAGCTCACTTGTTCAAAGATGGCTTACAATACGCTCTGGGGAATGGGAAAAGGGCAAATCTCCTGGGGGAACGGAAACCTCCAAGTAAGAAAGTAAAGTAATTTTTTCATGAGGCTATACACTGGGCAGTAGTGTTTTCTGGTCACAAAAATACCCAATACCTAGCTGCTGCTTGTAATAGTCATGCCTGGAGGCTGCTCACAAATTGGTTTAAACTCAATGTCTACATTTTGACCAAGATTTGACTGAGGTAGTCAGTCTTGGCTGACCAGGGATTGATTTGCTTAAGGTTCAACCCAAGGCCCTTAAAAAGGTGCCTTTTGATTCATGTCAAGTGGTTCTGAAATGGAGTTACAGAGTGTCCTCTGGCAAGGAGACTATACCAGATCAGTCAGTTAGTTGGATCAGTGCAGGCTGCTCTGGTTACAGTGTAAAACTGCAGGAGAGTGTGGCAATTTCCCCCAAAAGCCAGGCTTTTCCAGCCCCCACTGTGCTGTGATAAAGTAAAACAGATGAGATAACACACTGCAGCAGTCTAAAAATGGACCCTTGTGTGGATGGTACTGCTCACTGTTAACCTCCTCTGGTAGGTGCTAGCCCTCCTGTCACCTGTCACAGCTGGAAGAAAGTCCCACTTTTGGAAACTTAACCAAACTCCTGCTCTGGGAAGTGGACTGCTTACAGAAGAGCATGGCAAAATGACACAGTCATAATGAACTATTACTTCTTCCCTTCAACAGGGAATGCTGAGCATTGCTACAGTCAAGCTGCTTGATGTACTAGCAATTGCAAATACTAGCAAGTGTCTTCAGTGAAATAACTTTGCTGTCATCTGTAATAGTAAAACCAGAGTAAACACTGTCCCTACCACCAGCCCTAGCTAGAAATAGCCTACAGGCTGAGGAAAGATGAGCAGAAGGAAGTATATTGTCTGCGGACTACTTTGATTTTCGGACTACTTTGATTTTTCAAAACACATAGCTGAACATTTGTAGAAGTGCTTTCTCAGCAACACACCCTTGCATGACAAAGACAGTACCAAGACCAACATACCAGTGCAGTAGAATGGTCTCTGTGGGTATGTTAAACTGCAGAAGTCTAAACTGTTGCCTTAGCTTAATGTTGGTCAACAGTAGCACCATACTCCTGTAACTGTGCACCTGGACACTTGGGGTTTTTTCTGAGGTTTAGTGAAGAGCTGTTAAGGCCTAGGAGTCCTGGGGCAGGGTATTAAACCACTTGCAGAGGCATACAGAGCATGTTGTCAGCCATTAGCTCTGTGTGAAGCAGACCTGTTAAGTATGGTGTTGCTTCTGTGTGCCTGGCAGCTATGCCAATAAGGATAAGAAAATAGTCTTTCTGTTCATGTTCACAGTGGAGTTGAATAGGAAGAGATTAAATTTTTCACCTCAGACTTCCACGCACTTTCCAAGTGGTAGCCCCTTGAATAAATGACTTCTCAACCATCCAGTTTTGGATGGAAACTGGTGCTTGAGCAGGGTCTGTATGACTCTTCCCCCAAGTACATGCTAAATTCCACCTGAGCTATCCCAAGTGAAGGTGAGGGCAAAGATAGCTGGTGATGTAGCAGGTGACAGCAGTATTCATGCAGCTGGAGGGGAGGAGGACTTGCAAAACATCCCAGTACCTTGCCTTAGTGCAAGGCACTACACATCAATAGATACAATCACAAAACAACAGTGGATATGTTGCAGTCCCAACCTCCCCCCTTCCTTCTAATACTTTAATGGGTGGAAAGACTGAAAAAGGAAGGTAGCACTAGAAGAGTTTTAGTCTCCAGGTTTATTGTGGAGTGAGCTTGTATCAGCAGTACACAGAGAAAAAAAAGAAAAAGTTACTCCCTTTTAAAAGCACTGTTGCATGGGGTAGTTTTACCCTTGATGATGTGAACTGCAATAAATACTCCCCCCTGCAGTGTTTAGCAATGGCTTTTGGGTCACCCTAGTTTAAAGCAGTTGCTTCCAGATTCCTCTTCTGCTTACAAGCCTTACAAGGTTACAAGGGACTATGGTTATAACAAAATACTAATTGCAGCATCATCAGCAAGGAAAGTCACTTATCCTACCAAGCACCAATGCACTAAAATGTACAAACACAGGGAAGAGAGGAGAGAAGGGATGAGACAAACAGATGCTGTAGTGCAAAGGAAGAGTCTTTGTGAAGTCATGTATAGGGGCTCATTATCATTCTTTTAGTACCTGGATGTCATGTAAAGCAATAATAACCAAAGTTCATCTGAAAGCCTGAACCTGGGGTTGGGTGCCCATGCACAGCTGCAGTGCTCTACTCTAACAGTAGAATATCAACCCACTGCTGAAAAATTAGAAGCCCCAAGAGAATTATTGTTCCTCACTGGCCTGCAAGACACAATATAGGCCAGAACATACTATAAGGAAGACCTTTAAGTCAAAATCATCTGGCACTCCAGTTTCCTTACTCACCTGCTAATAACCATTATCAGCTGCAAAGACAAATGAAACTGGCAAATACCTTGCACTAGTTTATCATATTTCTATTAAATCCTTCAGTGACCTGTGGTGAAATAGGAACAAGCTGTATACAGGCAGCTACCGTCCAGTTTCCCAAAGCAACAACTGATCAGGGCAGCAGCAAGGCTCTTGGTTACACTTCACTGCCAAAGATGTGGTAAGGCAGACCAGGTCAGATAGGCATAACATGAGCTTTTGCTTCCCCAAACATACTGCTACTTAAACATGACCCACAGGTTCTGCTTGTGTCCTGCAAGCTGCAAGAACAGCCTTGATTTCCTAAAAAGAGTGTCTAAATGTATTACCTTCTGCACCAGAAATGCCAATCTATCAAAAGTATCACAAAAGTGGTACTATCTGGACAACTAGGACATAAAACAAAATTTCTAAAAATATCTCTAATGGAATACTTCTGGAATGTAAACTAAGTAACAGAGAAGTTAACTCGTTCTTTAATCAAAAGGACAGACCAGCATTTTTCTTCTACCTGTTAACACCTTTTATAGACATTTTTCTAAGTCAAATCATCACATGTATAAGCACCTCCAGACAGGTTTTCAGCTTCACTCAGCTTTGAAGAGGTACAAATAAAAACACAAGGTACAGACCACCATAACATTCAAGACTGAACAGTAAGAATGACAGCTGGTACTGGTAACTCTTCACTCTAACCAGTGCTCTGGAGGGATGAAGTCCTACAACAGGCACACACCCCTGCAGGACAGCCATTAACTGGCTGCTATACTAGGCTCAATTCAACAGTGCCTGTAACAGCCTGCCTCCTGCTTTCCACCATAGTGGCACATGACCAGCTTCAGCTACCCAAATATTAACAGAAACAGCAGGGTTATCACAAGATATTTCTTAGGTAGAAATGCACAGTTTATTTCAATGTGCTGATAAAAAAAGCCCAATGCTTCCAGATCACAGAACATTACACAACAAAAGAGTTTTGCGTTAGTCTAATAAGACTTTTAAAAGATCCAGATTCATGCCAATTGCTAGTCAACAGAGCCTTCTAGGACTAAGCCCTTACATTTATAAAGACATCACAAAATCCCTTATAATAATGTAAACAAAATAAATTTTCTTCTTAAACTTTTTAAATTTGAATCCGTTCTTTCAGGACTTGCACTCTTTCAAGGGCTTCCTGATGGTGAGTGACTGAAAGGGAAAGGAAAAGATTAAGAGCAACTCCCACAGCAAAACTAACAGAAACTATACATGCTACCCCACTGCCTCAATGCACCTCCCCACAGTTTTCATTTACAGTTCATGAGTAATTAGAAAAGTGTTGTATTTTACACCTTTACATGTAACAACTGCTTTAAGCTTGAAAAGGGCAGGCAAAGTAAGAGACATCAGCTGTGACAGTGAGGTGAGACATCAAGCCTGCTCAGAAAACACCTTGGAGCCTGCAGTCCAGCTGTGCAGAAGAATTCTCACTCTGCCATAACCTGCATGGTTCCAGTTTAGAGCTGGCCATGCGGCATTATCTCAAGACTATGTAAGTTCGAGCACATACTTCTCTGATTACATAGGAAAACTTGGCTACTTCACAGTGTATAGCAAAACTTGGCAGCTGTGCAATAGGAATTTAATCCTACCACATATTCAAGGTTTGCTGCAAACCTTGCATTATGCGCTTCTTCCCCAGATTCTAAATTTCTCAGGAATATCAGGACAATTGATTCTCATTTGCCCACATTTTCTGTTGTCCTTTAAAATGTCATTAAAGTAGGTTACCTCAGAGTTACCATCATGAAGTTCTGACTAACAGCGGTAGGAAGTGCCCATAAAATTTCACCTTTTCGTAGTAGGAAATGCCCATAACAATTCATCTTTTCATTGTTCACAAATTAAGACAAGTAAAAAACTTTAAGCTTTTATCCTTGCATAAGTTAACTTACACTGAACTAGAACGGTTGCTATAGAACTGTATGACACACCCCAGTTTTAAGATATTCCTACCTTCTCTTTGGAGATGGTGATCTGGACTTTGAGCGACTGTTAAAACAAACAAACAAACAAACCAAAACAATCAATGTTGTAAACTTGCATACACTCAGTAACCACTTTCAATGTTTAAAAAGAGTAATAATAGTTTGATGTTGTTAAATACATTAAAAGACACCACCCTTAATGCTGCCAATAGCAAGTATACCCAATTACTTTAACCAAGAAGCTGCAGTTGAAACAGAAATCTGCTGAAAGCCAGAGGGAGAAGAGCAACACAGCTTCAAAGCAGCTATAAAAATGATCACAGTAATCCTGCAAACAGGTGCAGTGAATCAAGTAGAGGAGAGAGAACTACAGACAGTTGAGAACAAACGGAAAGGTATGCCCTAAATCTTGTCAAAAATACTTTGTCACAATCATGGGTTAAAACAAAAACATGTATCCACAATCCTTCTGGAAGAATTACCTACTGTCCCACAAAAATCAGCTATAAAAAGAGATACATAATGTATGAAAAATATTTTCAAATCAGCTATCAAAAAAACCACCAACAAAAAACCCAACAACCCTGAGGAAACCTCTTCACATGCAACTGAAATATTGGTCCGAACAGAGATTTTTGAATCATGATTAAAAAAAACAAACAAAAAACCCCACCACAAACAACCCTGAGTGCTACTTGTATTTATATGCTCACCTTTTAGCAGGTAAGCCAGATTTAGATCTACCATGGGACCCAGACCTACAACAGGAGAAAAATAAAGCTCAGCAAAGCAGCCAGTGGCATGCACATACAATGAAAGTCAGCTAGACCAGCAACAGCAAATTCATACTACATAGCATCACAAACCAGAGAGGAAGGCTCTGGTGCTGCAGGCTTTTCTCATGACATTTCAGGAGAATCCTTCAGTTCTTATTCCAGAGACCCCACTTATTAGAAGACAAGAGTACAAGCACAAGAAGCTCCCCAAGCAAAGCTTCAGCTACCACCTTCACAAACAAAAGACTTGGTACCAGGGTCCCGGGCTTTCTCCCCACCTGCAAGTATCCCTTCCGTAAAGGGAAGAATAGTTTCAAACGTCATCTTAGAAAAATCTTTTAATAGCACATTAAGAGCCTGGAATCAGTCACAGGTAAGCATATGTGCTGAAAAGCTGATGCATCCTTCAGGTCAAGTTTCCAGTGACACTTTTATTCAAATATAATATAGCTTCAGTTATCCCAATGAAAACAGCATTTCAGTTTTCAGTATCTGGCTAATATGTAAACTATTCCCTGTTCAACTCATGAATTAAAATCTACTCAAGTAGTGAGACTTTCCTCCCACATTTATGTTACTTTACCAACTCAAGTATGTGCTGTTACTCAGAAAGTATTTGTCCTCCTAGAGTGGAGGCAAAGTTCAGGCCTGTGATATCACTGAACATCAGAAATCCCAGTGTTCAGAATAGTCAGTTGTTTAATAGACTTGGCCAAAAAAGTATGAAACTTTTATTCTATTTCTGCTCAGAACTGTTTTTAAAAGGATAATCAAGATTCACCTTTACCTGGCCCATTAACTTACAGAAATACTATGTGGACACTGTTGGCATAAGTTAAAAAAAAAGAGTTACATGCCACTGCTTTGAAATCTTCCTGGTCACTATGCTGAACTGGTCTCTGTCACAGTTCCCAACAGTATAACCACTAATTTTGTTACTGTAACCCAGTTACACAGTAACTGAGTTACTGCAAAATGAGTTGCTCACAACTACCCAGAACTTGCACTTTGTAGCATGTGCATGACTTCCTTTGGTAAGAAATACAGTAAGGCAGCACACAAGCACTTCACCTTGCTACACGAAACTGTTGGCAAATCCTCCTTCCAAGAGGCACAGCAACAAAGCAGGACTGCAGATCTGAAGCTCTAGAAGCAACACCAGTTACATACTAGCATTTTGCTGTATTAGCAGTGGACCAGCACTGGCTGGAGTTTTCACAATGCTTCCATGACCGGTCCTGAACTACTTCTCAGCACTGCAATTGCAGACTTACGCAAAGTCAGCATTCCTCAGAAATTTCAATACGAGTATCAAGTCTTTCATGCAGGAATATGACTGTCCCAGAACTGTAAGTCACTGTGCAACATCAGCAGTATCCAGACTCTTCCACACTAGCAGCATGCAACTTAAGTCTGGCTAGTCATCTCCTGCATTACAGGCCTGTATGACTAAAATAAAGTAAATCAGGACAGCTCTAGTAATAATCATTATCATCCCCTCAGAGGCTCAATGTGCAAGTCCTAAAGTAGCAAGCAGATCCCTAACAAACATTTCTCTTTCCACGTTCTAATGCAAAACAAGACAACTTCTTTCAACTGATTGGCTCTCATGTCCATCACATTTTTATCCTATGCTTTCACAGTTCTTCCAACTAAGACTTAGCACAAAGGATAGATAAAAATCATGTACATGCATTTACTCTACACCCATTTTCCTCCACTTTATTTCAGCATGGAAAACATCCAGATCCACAAGACCAAGGCTACATGTCAGAGAAGTTCTTCAAAACACTACCTGTAACATTAGGACTCATGGCCCTGTTCATTCAGTGCTCCAAACATCTGAAGTCAAGTGTAACATAGTTCTTAGTACTACAGCAATTTAATTTATCTAACTCTCAGAACTGGAACTGACAAAGCTGAAAAGCTGTAAGCAAGAATTCAGTTAATAATGGTAGTCTTATCACAGCTTCCCCCCCTGCCCAGCATTTGGGATTTACAAAAAAACATGCCAAGAAAACCTAAGCAGCAGTTCCTGCAGGACACAAGATCAAGCATTCTCTACACGCATAGGCATTAGCTACTTTTCAAAACTTCTCTCCACTGACCTTAAATCACATATATGCTTTGGTTTTGGCCACATATATATAGACTGTATATAGTAACCACAGACTAAAGCAAACTCATGTTTATTACAAGAAATTGACCACTACTTTAGTCTGTGAAAAGGCATAAATTAATCAACCTTAAGTGTTAATATTACTATTCTGCACAACCTTTTAAGCCTTTCCAGCCAAACTCCCCTGGGGATAGGAAAAAAAACAAAATACAAAAAGCAAAACCCCAAAACTATTATTGGTTTGAATTAGAACGAGTATCTTACCTGCTTCGAGGCCATACAACAGACCGGGACCTCGAGCGTGATCTGGACCTAGATCTAGGAAAAAAAAAAGCAGTGCAAGCTCAACTATTACATGATTCATAGAGCTGACATAGTATTCTATGACTTATGATACTGATCTCATAGAATTTTGTTGAGCTATTAGTTTGGCAGAAGTAACTTTTATTATTAGAAAGCTGTAGTACATTTGGCCAGTACTACCATCCACATAAGATATCTCACTGCCCTAATCAACTAAGTATAGTTTCTCCCTGTACCCTTGAAGCTGAAGTAGGAAAACTTAACCATAGATAGATCAAGGCTGCAACTTTGCTACAACATTGAAAAAGCTCAGAAACAGCAGTTCCAAAATTATATGCTTAAGCTTTTAACTTCAAAGAAAGCACTCAGATTAGCTCTAAGGGATGTAACACCATGAAGGCTCCTGCAAACACATGGACTGCAAAATATAAACTTAACATTAACTCCAACAGTTATGGTGCCTTCAACAATGTTGTGGGCTTAATAGAAAACACATACCTTGATCTCCTTAAAGAACCAGATCGGGATCTGCGGGGTGAAAATGATCTATACCTACGAGGAGAGATTGACCTGGACCTGCGGTAGGAAGCTGACCTAGATCTACAAAACAAAGGAAAAAACCAACCAAAATTACTACAAGGTACTTTTCACAAGAACTACAGAAAGAGGTGGAGCAGAGGGAGGAGTAAGAAAAAAGAATGAAAACACAACAGCCAGAACCCTACCTCCTACCACGACTCCGACTGCGTGACCGAGAATACCTTCTTCCTCGTGACCTTGAACGGGATCTAGACCGGGACCTGGTTTTAGGTTAGAGAAAACAGGTATCAGGAAACAGCTGCAGCAATCAGTGCACATGAGGCCCTGCTGAAGTCAAAACTGATTTCAGACAAGTAAAAAGAAAAAAAACCAAACAAACAAACAAAAAAAAAACCAACCAAAACAAAATAACAAAAACACACCACTAGCATCTGCCAGTTGGAAAAAATCTCTGGGCCTACTTGTC
>NW_010556264.1:379-601 GCF_000687285.1 Phaethon lepturus | reverse complement strand
TATGTTTGTGTTTATGTTTTGTTTTAGTTTCCGTTTTTAGTTCTGTTATTTTTGCTTTTATTACTTCCATGTTCATTATTTATTTTATTTCAACTTTTAATTCTTTTTATATTTATGTTGAGCTTATTTTTATGTTTCATTTTTAGTTTTAGTTTTTAGTTGTGTTCTTTTCGGGTTTATTATTTTTACGTGGAGGTTTTTTTGGTTTTGTTTTTTTTTTTT
>NW_010556264.1:0-202 GCF_000687285.1 Phaethon lepturus | reverse complement strand
AAAAAAAGAGAAAAAAAAAAAAAGAACAAGAAATTAGGTTTCAGGGTAAACACCTGGAGTCAGATACCTTAATTGCCAGAATATATATATTTTTTTTAGCGTTTTCCCTCTGCGACGCGTTCACGTGATGTGTTGGGGGGGAGGCGGGATCCGGGCGCGTTGATGATGCGACGGCGCCGTGGAAAAAAGACGTTTTTATTTA
>NW_010556263.1:11974-17536 GCF_000687285.1 Phaethon lepturus | reverse complement strand
AGCTAGGGACTGGGGCGGAGTGGGGGCTGACGTAAAAAAGAAAAAGTACTTTAAAAGAAATCCTGAAAAGAACCCTTTAAAAAATCCTAAAAATAGTGATAAAAAAATCATAAAATGAAACTAAATCTTAAGGGGGAAAAAAAAGCCCTAAAACCAACCCTAAAGCCTTGGGGGCAGGCATGGAGCCCCATTTCTGTGCCTCCCCCCCGCACCCCTCCTCCCCCTGCCCAGCACCCGCAGAGGTGGATTTGCAGGAGCAAGGACAGGGCCTGGTGCTGAGGAGGCTTTTTGTCCCCCTCTCTGGCTCCCAGCAGCATCCTCAGTTGTGCTGCTGTGGAGATGTGTGGCCCTGCCCCAGGGAATCCAAACAGGAATTAGGCTTCCCCTGCCTCCCCCGTGGCTACCGGGTCACCTTTTCGTGTTTCAGCGTCTGCTTTGCAGAGCACCCTGGCTTGCGAAGCGTTACCCGGTTAAACTGGAATCGATGGCATCGAAGCGGGACAGCGGCAGCTCCTCGTGGTCCCGAAGGAGTTATGGTTAACCCTTGCGCTCCGGCGGGCCGCTCCCCACGGCGACCTGAGAGTTAGGGCCTGCTGCCCGGCCACGGCTCACTGGCAGGGGGGACTGCCAAAAACCAACCCCCACCCACCCAAACCGATCTAAAACAGGCCAAAAAACCTGCCTTTGCATTTGCTTTCCCGTGACTCTGCCTTTAGCACTCCAATTCTCTAACTCCTAATCTGTAAAAGTGAGAAGCTTTCTGTGCGTGAAGTGAAAGGGGAGGAACCGCTGTTTGTCGCGTTTCCAGGAGCCATCCGGATACCACCAGGTACCACCAGGCCCGCAGCAAAAACACGAAGCCCTGATAATGCGAGTCTTGCGGTGTACACGCACGCCGGCAAGCACAGCCCCGGCCCCAGAGGGTTTACACCCTTCAGCGCTCGCAGTCTCCCAGAGCCCGACGGGACGAGTGTCAAGGCTGCAGGCAAGCATCAGCACCGATGGCAGCAGCCTAAAACGTTAAAAAATAGTGTGGGAGGAAACTCTAGTCCTAAAAATAACTGTCGCTGGTGAGCGCCTGGGAGGGAGCTGTGCCTCCGAGTCACCCACCGCTTCGCGTTTTGCCTCTCGCCTTTCGGGGGCTTTGCTTCTCTCTGGTGCCGAGCCCCGCCACCGCGCCAGGCTAACAGACTCCTGTGTCGGCACAGGGCTCGCCTGCCGACTCTGCCCTCTCAGGAAGGATGGGAAAGGGCTACAAGGTGGTGGTTTGTGGAATGGCCTCGGTGGGAAAGACCGCAATTTTGGAGCAGCTTCTCTATGGAAAGCATACTGTTGGTGAGATATTTTTACTTTTTGGGGGGGATTGTTTCCTTTTCCAGAATCTTGTGATTGCCCTCAAGAAGCAGTGACTGAGGACTGCAAACTGCACTGAGGTGAAGGAAGAAATGAATGTGGATTCGTTGCACCTCTGGGCAGTTCTTGAAATTTGTAGTCCCTTAATTACCCATTTTTAAAAGAGGCTTGGAAAAGAACTCTTTCCATGATGTTCCCAGTTACAAAATACGTGAACGTTTAAAAAGAAATGAACACGGAAAGTAGGCGATGTGCTTGCTGCCTATTTACATAGGAAATATCTTGTTGCCTGAAAGATGCTGTGGATGCCTGAAAAATAAATAGATGTCCCATGATGAGTGGAGAGACTGTTTAGACTTTTGTTCCATCTTCTTAAAGCTTTATTTTGCTTGGGTTTGGCTAATATTTAATCAAAGCACTGGAAAGAAAAAACAGCTCTGCTTTAGGTCCCACTTTCTGTGCTGAACTTCAAGGGCCGAGCTTCTCAGCTCTCAGAGAAATCCTCCTGTGGAAAATGGACTTGAGACAGGAGCATGGGATGTCTGAGACTTGCTGTGCACAAAAGAAAGGGAATGAATGCAAAGCCGGCTTGTTTCCCCCTGTTTCCACATGACTTGGCTTTCAGAGGAAGGGCAACGATAGCAGGCTGATGAATTATTCCTGCCTCACCCTGAAACAAGGGGTGGCACCAGGGGTGAATCTCACGGCTTTGGCAGAGGATGTTTAGTCCATTTGTATCTTTTCCTTGGGCTGGTAAATTAAGTGTTGGGGTAAGTTATTGGATAAACGCTAGGATTTCTAGAATGGTGCTTTGCAGGCACTGCGCCTTTAAAATGTGTGGATGCGCGGAATTTGCTGGCAAAGCGTGATACAGAACTGCGTGCTAATACCGTTGTTTAAAAGGAGGATTTCCTCTAATGTCGCAGCAACATCTGTCTCCAGCATCCTACCGAGACCTATGCACGTAGCCCTGTGTAGCCTTCAGGGTGAAGGCTGCAAAACCCACAGGCTGAAGGTTTTTCCCTTCGGTGCTGACCTGCCTTTCTTCTGCGCTGGGCTGGGTGACTGTCAGAGACACCCGAGCAGCATGAGCAAAGCCACGTTGCTTAAATCGTATTGCCTTGCATTACTTCCTGCCCCAAGCTCCTATTGGCGACCCAGGCAGGAAGGATATTCGGGTGTTGCTGATCAGAGGAGCTATTTCTGGAGCCAGCCATGTACATGATTATATAACGTCATGGATGCTGGCTGACAGAACCGGAGGGAGGCCTCGTGCTCAGGGTTTAGCTGAGGGTGTCCCTGTGTCGCTCCTGAACGCTCCGCTCCATCTCGGCCATTGCACAAGGCAGACTGTTCCCCCTCCTCTCTCAAAAAGATCGATTTTCCTTTCCTGCAGCTCTGCTCTTGTTTTTTAGAGTTAACAGTAAGGGAGGAAGAAGCTGATAGCGGGCGGGGGGGGTGTGCAAGGCGAGAAGGAAGAAGGTAGCCTCCCATTTTGTATGATTTTGGTCAAATCTTATTCCCAAGACACTTGGAGAAAGAGGGCAAGTAGCAGAGTCAAGATCAGAGTAAGCAGAGGGCTCATACGGAGCCGCTGCAGCCCCAAGGGACGAGTGGCCACAGCCCAGCGCTTTTGCGATCACCCACGTGTGTTGGGCATTCCTGGCAGTCCTGCTGAGTGGTCACCGTCCTCCCTGTGTCCTCCCCAGCCCATGGGGTGTTCCGGCAGAGGGTGCCTGAAGTATGGGCTGGTGAAAACGATTCCCAGAAGATCTTTAGCCACTGCTCCAATCCGTGTTGATTTAACCCTCAAACTGTGGAGGCAGGACACTGCTGTGAGGGTCTCACTGGGCAAGGACTTCCTGGCAGTCCTGCTGAGTGGTCACCGTCCTCCCTGTGTCCTCCCCAGCCCATGGGGTGTTCCGGCAGAGGGTGCCTGAAGTATGGGCTGGTGAAAACGATTCCCAGAAGATCTTTAGCCACTGCTCCAATCCGTGTTGATTTAACCCTCAAACTGTGGAGGCAGGACACTGCTGTGAGGGTCTCACTGGGCAAGGACAGAGTTTGAGCAATAGCGAGTCTTTGACTACTTCTCAGCTGAGCAGCTTTAAACTGCAGACCAGCTGCTAGTGCTACCATTGCAGGGGTAGCCCCTCCATGCTTAAAACATGATTACTGAACCTCAATCCTTGTTTCCTAAAGCTTGTGAGCGCCAGAAAGCTGACATATACATCTTGGCTGCTGGCATTTTTGGCAGGAGGCGAAAAGGACTAGTGTGTTTGCTGAAAGCCCGTCTGTTCAGAGCCAACTAGCAAGGCAGCTCACTGGGTATGGCAACATGGACACAAGCTGTTTCAAAACCTGTGCTTCCTGACTGACATCAGGAGCAGCTCTGCGGCTGATCTGAGGGCCGGGGAGCCGTGGGGAGGACTGCCGAGCCAATGCACAGAATCTCTCCATTCCTGACGGCATCTATATCCTCCTCCCAGTGACAAGAGGTGTGCTCGAACTTGGTTGTAGGCTCAGAGCACAAGGTCTGGAGCCATCCTCCGAGGTGTCCCAGCCACTGACATGGGGGTCTCCTCCTGGCTGTAAATCATCCGTGAGTCTAGGTCAGTGCTCAATTGCCTTCTGTTGACTTCTCTGTAAAAAGGAGTGGTGGTACAGCTGCTATCAGGGAAGTGATTAGTGTCCTTGGAGGTTTCACGCGGCTACAGAAAGCCCTTGGCTTTGAGCCCGTGCTTCTGGCTGTGTGCTTGGCGATGGTGCTGTAAACCCAGTTGTGCTGTGTTTCTTTTCCTAGGAAAACGAGCACCTTCAGCTTTCCCTGGCTTGTCATGGATGAAGTCCCTAAGTGTTGCCATTGCTTACGTGGTCAGCAGCTAGCACTCTTGCAAAGGCACTAAGACTGCTTGAGGTCAAAGAGGAAAAAGTACTTGGGAGGGATGAATACTCCCCAAAAACGAATATCTGTGTCCCTGGAGCATGCGAGCAACAATGTGTGCTATTGGGCTTTGTGCTAGGCTTTCAAACTGCAAGAGTGGCTGTTTGCCTTGGGTGCTAGGATTAGAAAGGAGAGGGCAAAAAGATAAGAGATGCTGTCAGAGCCGTGTAAAGTAACATATGTACTGCATGGCAGCCTCTCTGGCTAAACTGATACAAGGAATCAGACAAAACCTGAAAGGAGATGTTTGAAACGGGCACAGGTTTAGCTTTGAGTCATGTAGGGACTATATTGCCATAGGTCAGGCCAAATAGTTGTTAAGGCTTGCACATATGTATATGATTGCCTGGTACCTGGGATGATCTCTAGATCAACATTGTGTTTGTCAAAATCTTCCACTTTCTGTTGCACTCCTGAAGAAAGAGGGGCCAGTCTTTTCTCCTCGGTGATGAAATGGGTCTTTGACTGGTAGTAGAAGATTGTCCCACTAAATACCTGTGGTACCTGGCACTGCTTGGCCTGAGCTCTCTTGAGAGTGCTAACAGGAGAGGTGTTGGCTTAACTTTGGCGTGGGACATGTCTGTACAGAGAGTAGGTGGTTTTCCTTAAACAGTGTTCCCATTCAGTGATGGTGCAGAAAGAAAGGAGTCTTCTTTCTGCCTTTAAAATATCTCTGGCCCCTCAATCTATGGTAAAACTTATCAGCTCAACAGAAGGAGATGAGAACTCTTCCTGTAGAAAATATGATTTTCCTTATCTCTGCCTCCTGGCTGGGTAAATAGCTGGCATGATCAGGTTATTCATAAGCAGATAGTTCAAATCATCTTACTAGCTAGGGATAAAAATGCTGTATTTTACTGTTGTAGAACCCATAATGAGAGAATTTGCCTCGCTTGGTCTCAGCTGGAGGGATTTGGGGTTTTGGCTTTCACAGCTCCAAAGATGAGGAGGTTAATTAACCAAATCACGCATTCTTACGTCTTTGTTTCTTAAATCAAAACTATCCCTTGATAGAGCTGCAGTCAGCTTTGCGTTTTAGAAATAGATGAAAATGGAGCTGAATGTATGCAACTGAGGGTCACAACCATGGCTACTGGTCGGTGAGACCAGTACTTAACTAGCAGTTAAATCTAAATAGGCCAGCTCCTGTTAAGGCCTGTCCAGCCTTTCTCTGAGTCAGGGATCCTCTGATACGCTGTCATTTGAGATCTAAGTACGCAAAGCCTGTTATCCCGCAGTTTACAAACCCAAGCAATAGTGGGCGT
>NW_010556263.1:0-11943 GCF_000687285.1 Phaethon lepturus | reverse complement strand
TGCCTGCTGGAAAGAAGGAAAGAGAGATTATATAGGAGATCTTCAAAAGTACTCAAGAAGACACAAAATTTGCACTGCATTTATGTTTGGGAGTCACTTGGGATCTTCTGAAATTCCATCCATCTTGAAATTTTGCTTTACTTTGGTATTTGCAATCTCTCTGCCTTGTCTAGCCTCAGTGTGCAGTATTCGTTAGTATATTGAGCCTTTTCTTTCCCTCATTGGGAAACCGCCAAGGGTTGAAACACCACCCAATTTATGACTGAGGCTTCCCCTTTGCAGTTCCTCTGTGGCAGCAGTGGGTAACATAGATGAAGACCTTTCTGCCTCTCCTAAGACTTGCACCAGCTAAGTAGGTGCTAGAGAACAGCATCAATCTCCTGTCTATTTCTCCTTTCTCTCCCCAACTTTTCATCTTTAGTTTCCAAAGAAACCATGCAATTTTAAACTGTCTTTTTAGTTCCCCCCACCATAGCTTCTGAACCTGAAAGCTAGTTCCATCTGCCCGCTCATCTGTGACACCACAGTCAATATCTCAAAATATGTTTCTGTAAGTTTAGAAAAATTGGTAGCAGTAAAGAGAGGTAAAGAGAGAAATAATGCCCTCCTCCAAGGAAAACAACTCAAGCTGGCAGCAGTCTGCAGGGCAGCAACTCCCCAGCACAAGCTGCTCTTGCCCACCCAGGTAGCGATGGTGGGAGGATGCCTGCAGATGCCAGTGAAAGAAAAAGGAGACAGGGAGGATGGGATCGTGCCAGACACCTTCCCAGGACACTGGGCTTTCCTGACTAGTTCTGCTGCTCGTACAACAACTTGCCCGGCACATGTCTGAATGGAGACTGGGAAAGTGCGTGAGTGGGACGGTACTAACAAGAACTGTAAATACGCTTGCCAGCAAGATGTGGCTAACACGCAGTCTGGGCTTTGGAAGCCTAGAATAAGGTGACACAGGTATGTCTAAGAATTATCTGTGTTTGATTAGGAATCTACTTGCATATGCTCCCGACCCCAATGTACATAGGTGAAATTTCACCTCTGGAATCTGATACTGATGCATAAATTCCAGTTCCCTCCAAAATGCCCCCCGCCCCCATTTCACATGAAAATTTGTTGCTCTATTATGGTGACTTAATTCCCAGATCTTAATTTTTCCTCCTCGTTTTCAAGTAGGATGTTAAAAGACGTAATTTTGACTGCTACTTTTAATGCCATTAGGAAGAGACTGTCAGAGGAGAAACTGGATATATTAAAGACTGTTGAATTACATTGCAGCATTTAGATGGTAAAAACCTGTACAACATTATTCATTGCTTTCTAAAAAGAAAACTTAGGCACTTATGGTTCAGTCCTCACCAAAGTAGTATTTACTGCTGCTAGACATTTCCTTGACCTGTCTGTATAATACAATGAAGCAGAGGAAGAACAAACATTGTGCTATACCAGAAAGGGCTCTATTACCTACTTCAGTCTTTAAAAATGCCCTTGTAACACGGAACTGCACAGAATGCCTCCGCGCTTCCTCTTTTTATAACCTTTGTTTTGTCCTTCTGCTTTTAGTTTCGCTGTCGCACGTTAGCATGGCTATATTTGGAGGCGAGATAAATTAATTCGTTGCAAACCTAATAAGAGTTTGATCTACAAAGACTGCACAGAGAGGGGCAAAAAGAACAGCTTGTGCCACTTCCCTGCACAGGAATGCTGCACACATCATGGGAAACCATCAGCGTGGGTGGAATGCTTTAGCTTGTTTGTCAGTGTGAAGTATTTTGAATATGTCATTGAATATAGCAAAATCCTTATTTTCACAGAGCAGATAATCCCTCGTGTTTTCTTAAACAATGCACTAATATGGTCCCTTTTTGGCAGACAAAGAGAATAATACAGTGTTCATTATTGTAGCCCTGCAACGGCAATTTCTGTGTACAGGGAGTGCAGTGGAGGCAAAAATGTGGATTGCAGGGGGTTTACATGAATACTTAAAACCGACTCCGAAAGTGGCCCAGCTACACTATACATAGTTTGTTGGGACCTGTAACTTTACGCATCTGCATCCAGGGCACCACAAAGCTAAGGTGATCTATGTTAAGGTTTGGCTTGGAAAAAAACATTTAAATTTGTTCAAAGTAAGCTTTCTTGAATTACCTCACATTTACCATGGGGAGAGGAAGAAAGGAGAGCCAGTGTGCAGATAGTTACCATGGAGCAGGTGATATATATATGAAAGCTTGTTACTTTGTGCATGCTCCTACCTTGCAGTAAATGAGCTTGCTCCTATTAGCAAATCTGAGTCATTTTAGATCCCTAAGGGCTGGAAAAAGCTCATTGTGTATTTCAGTAAATATAGCATGCAACTTTGCTTGCATGCAAACATCCTCTTCCCTTTCTGGCTTGATTTCACTTGTTGGTTAGTTGTACCACCAGTACACACTCATTTCCAGAGTTATTCCTTTGGCTCCTGCTTCTGCTGTATGATCCAGCTCAGTATGAAATAAAGAATTAGGCTCAAGATGTTAGTACTTGACTATCTGGTGTTCCTTGGCTGTTCTTCCAACAGGGGATGTTTGGGCAGGCCCATTTGCGTTATGTTTGGCACAGAACTGGTACACTGGGTGGTTGGAGTTTGGGAAACCTGGGGGAAGAGCCATATATCATATCCTATCCTGAATGTGCGCATTGTATAGATTAATTTTACAGGCATAATCATGTGCTCATATATCAGATGGTTGTATTTACACAGTGTCACTATTGTAAATAGCTGGTGCAGTGATCTATGAATACAGCCCTTCATGGAGATGTCAGGCAAGGTCGAGTCCAGGTCAAGTCACTCTGGAAAACATGCACTGAAAGCTATTGTGGGGTAAAATACTGCAAATAATTCTTACAGTGGTGCTGTACTTACACCAGTTGAACTTTTCTGATTGTTTTAAAACAGGCTTAGAAGAGGGTGCCACAATGGAAGATGTGTATTTGGCATCAGTGGAGACAGACCGAGGCGTGAAGGAACAGTTACGGCTTTATGACACCAGGGGTCTGCAGGAGGGCGTAGAATTGCCAAAACACTATTTCTCTGTCGCTGATGGCTTCGTTCTCGTGTATGCTGTGACAAGCCTTGAAGCTTTCCAAAGAGTCGAACTGCTCAAAAAGGAGATCGATGTCTTTAGAGACAAAAAGGAGGTAAATGCACGGTGCCATAGCTGCTTGGCTTATTGGTATATCAGTGATCGGAAGTTAAGGTTGCAAAGCATAGATTTTGTTTCTGCATACAAACGAAAACAAATGTACCCACAGCCTTGGGCAATCCAGCAAGAGGAAGCTTTCTCATGCTGGGGAAGCCTAATTCACATGCCATGCAGGTCATGCAAAAGAATGCATTTTTTGGTCTCCTTACTTCCTCTATTACAGCTAAAATTCAGTTAGCTGAATGCACCAGCCAGGACACTTATGACTAATAAAACATATGGTCTACAGCAGTACCGTTCATATGTTTTTTTAGATATTGTACACAGCAAGTCAAGTGCATAGAAAAATATAACGAAGGGCATTATCTGTGTTTGTTTTGTATTCATGTACTTGATGGCTTACAAACTAGAGTAATTGACAATGGGTTTCCCAGACATTAGTCAATTGGCAATGCGGCTTTAATGTATTTTAACAACCATATTGAATCAATTCAATTGTGTGAAATGACTGCTCTATTTTCCCTTAGAAAGCAGCTAGTGTTTTCAGCTGACAGTGTTCCAGCTTAGCTAAACAAATAAAACTTGCATGTGGCATTAGCATTATGGCTTTTCTTACAGTATCTTTATATTCTCGAGTAGTTTTCCCTGTTAAACGTCTTTAGCCTACAGCTTTCCAAATGTCTGGTTTATGCTGTTAAAAAAAATAAAAATAAAAGTGCATGAAGAATTAATTGGATAATGGTAGGGGGAGACTTTCAAAAAATGTAACTTGTTTAGTACTGACAGCACATAGGGTGGTAGAAGAAGGCAGGCTCCAAGTTTGACAGCAGCCGAACATGCAGTCACAGGAGAGGTATGTTAGCGGGTAGGGCTGGTGTGAGCTGCAAACTGTCACATATATCAGGGATACCAGAGTCAATCATAACTCCCCTGCAGGGCAAGGAAAGGTGGACGAGCAGGAAATTTTTCCCAGGCGCTGTGTCTTGTGAGGGCCTCGATTTGTTGCAATGTGGAGAGGAAGTCACAGCCCCAACAGGATCTGCGTCCCTCTCTCTGTTACCTGCCAGAACTCTTCTCTCTCATTGCAGGCAGCTATTTTAGAAAACAGCCAATTTGCTTATCCTCTGGGAGAGTTTAAAGTTGTGATTTTGACTGAGGATAATAGTCAAAAAAGCAGTGCCCACAATAAGCTGGATAAATTAGTTTTATTCCTGTGATTTCTAGTCCATATAAAATATCCTTTGAAGCAGGTAGAAGGCGAGATCAGCAGTCCTACCTTAAGATACCATCAGGAGGCTTAAAGTTTGGGCTCTGCTAGAATGAATCCTTAACTGAATTAGGGATGTAGCTCCACACATGGTGATTCTAAGCTGGCAGAACTTCACCTTGTTGAGTGACACAGTTCCCTGTTGTGTGGCAGATGACAGAAAGCACTGATGACTGGTTCCTTGCCTCTGCTGGCTGTGGGGGCTCTCCAGCACGCACCTGAAAACCTGGCCAAATTTTATACTAAATAGAGGTTGTGTTCTCTCACACTGACAAAGCTTAACCATAGGTAAAATTCAGTTGGAGCACGCGGTACATGTATATGAAGACTATGGCTTCTTTCAAAGCCTTCACAGAAGGCCCATGCATGGGCTGCTGTAGAAAAGAAGAGAGGCCTCAGAGGAACAGGACAAACATCTCTAGCTAGAAAGAAGCAGAAGACATCCTGGAGTTAGCCTGATGAAGAGGAAAGAGCAAACACGTTTGGCCACAGCAAAAAAACAAAATCATCAGTAAGAGAGGACTTTATCACTTGATCTTTGTCAAAGCACTAGTGCAGAGATGAGACCAGAGTTTGACTAAAGACCTTGAACTATAAATATAGGCATGGTTTCCCCTAAGAGGTGATGCTGGTAAAACAATTTTAGAGAACTGTTAACTTAAAATAGACAGGAGCAGTAACTTTAAGTGGCCAGCACTACCTTTAGCACTTCCTGGAACTGAAGTACCAGGCAGACAGCTGAGCTCAGCCACACTGTACTGTCTCGGTGACACAGAAGTCACTTGACTGATCCTTACAAACCAAGGGTTGGACTCGATACAGCTGTGCTGCTCAGGTTAGTTAACCCGCTGCTCTTGAAGCTGCTCCAGAGAGGATGGTGCTGGTGCTTATCTGAGCAGAAGACTGTCCCCTGAGGTCCCTCTAGTGGCTTATGTGCCTGTGGGAGTGGGCAGCCAGCTGGGCTGGGAGAGGGGCTCAACAGCTCAGCCTGCCTGGCTGCCATGTGGCTTGGTTTTATTTGTATTGTGGGCTGGGGCTTGGGGAAAAAACAAGCTGCACAAAATCCACAGCTATGAGGTCCAGGCTTTCTCTGCTGAAATGCATTTTTTCATCTCTCAAGCATCTAGTGCTCTGACCTACTCAGGTGTCATGCTCTCATCGTTTGTCTAGGGCAGCTCAATTGCAAAGTAAATGGAGAATGGGGCTGTTTAACTTTGGCTTTCTGGAGTACTGTTTCCCTTTAAGCGATTGGGGGGAGAAGGGGAAGTCCTGCATATCCTGTGATTAAAACCAGCTCCCAGCCTACAAGTAGATGAGGCTAATTCAAATCTTAGTCCCTGCTCTTCCAAACTACATGCAGCTTACCTAAGTTAAAGATCAGGTCTGAACTGCGTTGCTGCTTGCCTGGTGTTTAAAAGCATTGTGAGTGGTGGATGCTTGTTGTATAAGGCTCACCCTTTCGTTTTGTTTGTAGGTAACAGTTATTGTCTTGGGAAACAAAACTGACCTCCTGGAGCAAAGGCAAGTGGAAACAGAAGCAGCACAGCAATGGGCAAGGGCCGAGAAAGTGAGACTGTGGGAAGTGACCGTGACAGATCGGAAAACACTGCTTGAGCCCTTCACCTTCTTAGCTAGCAAACTCTCCCAGTCCCAGAACAAATCAACATTTCCTTTGCCTGGAAGGAAGAACAAAGGGAATAACTGTGATAACTAAACTACCTTAGCATTGTATGCTGCTGCCAGGTCACATCCCAAGTCCTTTCCGTGCCATTTGCTTCTCACAGTTTCACTTAAAGCAATAATCTCATTCAGAAAAAAAAGATCAGCAAGCTTATGGCTAAGAGGTATCATTCCTTCTCACAGACTTGGCTTGAAAAAAAGTCACCAGTGGTAAAAGCCTTAAAAAGCACTTCATGAGAGGAGTTATCTTGCAACAAGGGTTATGGAGGAGGGAGGGACAGGTGGATGCCTCTCTAGTAGGGGCTTTGACTATGCCTGGATACAGCCATGTTGAGGGACAAATCAACAAGCTTATCATTAAGCAATCCCCCTGCAGATCTATAGCCTCTAGTCACAAATAGTACTAGCTGCAATAAAGCATCCAGTTTGGAGAGAGGGTACGTTTGAAAGGGCAACAATCCTTTTACCTTGACCTTAAACAGGGCCACAGGGCTTTTGATGCTGCAGGAGGCTGAGGTCAGTGTGTTGTTGCAGGAGAAGGGTTTGGGGCAGGAGGAACAACTATAAGCAGATTCAGTCGATGAAGTTCTGCTAGTGTCTGGAAGAAAAAAAAAAAAAAGGAAAAAAACAAATCTTGTGGGAGATACTAGAGCAGATCTACCCCGCCATGAAGCTTGTCAGCAAAGCTTGGCAAGTAGTGCTTTCAGCTCAGGAATTTATTTGTACAAACCAGAAAAGCTCTCAGAGCACTCATTAATTTAACTGCGACCTGAAGGACAACATAGCTGTATGTGGTTTTGTTCCAGCATGTCCAGCACAAATCATTGACATAGGCGATAATTTTACTGAGAAATTATATAGAACAATTGTGTATGCAGGAGGTGCTGCCCGGGCTCTTAGTGCATTGCATAATACTCCTACCTGGCCGTTCAGCCAAGCTGCAGTAATCCGCCCTTGGTACGAAGCTACTGGCCGGAGAACAACCGGTACAAAGTGCTGTGCTACTTTGTGAGAGGGGGCTAGGGAGTGTAGGAGGCTGCCTTTTGGGAACATCCCCATGGCAAATGCCCACAAATACCTGTACAAATGGCCTTGTCTTAATACTCCGCACATTGTCCAGCAGCAGCAGCACAACTGTACGTGCTGTATTTGACTCTCCACGCTGGTAAACCTGTGCTGCAGGAATCTGCTGTCCTAGGTCAGCCTGTCAGTAAACCAAACAAAATTGAGTATAGAGGGACAGAATAAGTGACCATTCCCAGAGAAAGTGGCCAGCTTTTGGCCTCTAACAAACTAATACACTAATTGATACTAGCTTTTCTTTGTCTTCGAAGACAAGAGTGGGGAGAGGGAGTGAAGTACCCGGTTTCCTCATTTCCACTAAATTAATGTTGTTTTGAACAAATATTGAGAATTTCACTGTGAGTCAGCAAAACCATGAGCAATATTTGCACTGTCATATCACAACTGCTAAATAGTAAATGTGCTTAATGATGACAATTAAGCTATATGCTTATAGCATTGCTCTTCCTGAATACTGACAAATAAAGTCCATTGGCATTACTAATGTCAGAGCAGCAGTACAATTCACTAAAAATTAAGCAGGTATTCCTACCTTTATAATGAAGGTAGACGAAACTGTTTATGTGCTTTGCTCAATATAGTTTGGATTGCTGTGGCCAAAGAGTAAGATAAGAGAGCAATTAAGAATGAGCAAGCTCTTGTAATGCCCTGCTAAGAACATACAATCGTTTCCATTGCAACACTGCAGCTGAGTAAGCACTATAGCACGACCTCCCCCAACCCGGCTAGTAATAGTCATTGTCCCCAGCGATGCTGCAGAACAACACTCCCTCCTCACTCATTTCCTCCCAGACACACGTGTACTCAAGGCTTCTCCTTACCCAGCAGACTCTGATCTGCCTGCGTGCTTGCGAAGTGGGGGTCACTTCAGAGCAACAGTGGTTCACCTCCTTGCTGCAACCTCTCACCAGGGAATTGGTTATGTTCCTCCTCTTCAGCTCTGCAGAACCCTTCTTCAAGAAGGAACTTGATTCAGCTTTAGATCAATCAAAATAGCCAAAGACCTATGCTGACCACACATCGTCACTGAAGCTGACCCTTGAGCCAAGGGAGTGCAGGTTGACAAGTCAGAATTACCTTAAAATGCATGGAGATGGAAGGAAAGGAGATGACTGGTTCCTGTCCAGCTCTGCACCTCGCGGACTTGGTGCCAATTCCACTGCCAAGACTGATGTCACCTGTAGGCTGCCAGAGCCGTGTCGTGCAAGATCAGCTTGCTCCCTCACTCCCCTGGACACTCAGGACTTGACAATGTTTTAAAACAGACAAGAGGAAAAGGGATCTTCTGAATGACTAAGGCCATTTTTCCAAACAGGTTACGTAAAGGCAAACACATTATCTTTGATTTGGTTAAATTCATTAGAAATGAGTTTGGATAATATTGGGCATTCACATAAACAACTATCACTCCCTGCTTGCTTTCATAAGCTTATTCTGATGGTTTTTAAGCACTCAAATCAGTTGCCTTTTCTAAATACCATAGTATTTTATTGACAAGTGATAGAAAATGTAGTGTCTCCTTTGCAGACAATCTACATACAGTGGCTGGTACTGAGTCAAAATGAAGCTCACTGTAGTACAGTTTTACAGAGGGTTAATAAGTGCAGAGTATAATGTAGCTAGAGGACAGGACACAATTTTGTTCTTTACTATTCCATTGACTCAAAACCTGCTCTAAGTCACTGGGATCACTTACCTACTACAGAGCTAGACAGTGCCTTCACAAGATGATGGAGAAAGAGGATTATAAAAACACCCAAAACAAAACATGTAAATCAGTAAATTGAACCATCTTTCTCTGTTCCTCTTAAACTTCTATCCTGCTAAATACATACGCTGCAGATCAGTCACCCCAAATCAGCTCCCTCTCCCCTGCCAGCTACAAGAGTTAATCTGGTACATCCTGGTAGCACGAAGCAAGGAGCAGACAAAAACCTCCTGAAATGAAGCCATTTACCTCTTTGGTCAGTAGAGGGGAGGAGGGAAGGATTACCAGAGATGCTCCTGGTGTGATGTAGCTATATACCAGTAATTTTCCTAAGCTGAGCCAAACAGCTGAGGGAGCTCACACACCAAAACATACATTGTCTCAGAAGGCGGCAGTTTAGCAGATGAGGCTAACATACTATTACCCACAATCACCAGCAAAGAAAGGGTACCTCTAATTAACAGACTACTTTGGACCAAGTTAGATTTGATCTATATATAGATGGGAAAAGAAGTATATAAATCAAATATATACAGAATTTATTTTTAAGTACCAAAGTAAACCCAAGAGCACAGATGACCACACAGCACTCAGAAGAATGTCGCAAGGTTAAGTACTTGCCGTGTGAAAATGAATCTGTACTTCCGGCCTTTACTGTAAGGGAGTGGTCAAAAATGCCATATCCACAACTAACTACCCTGTTGCTACACACTTCAATGTAAACACCATGTCTCTAGGAGATAATCTTTTTCAGGTAGTTAAAGGATCTACAGATTAAGTCTCCTTTACTCTCCTTTACAGTGTCTTCTGCTAGCTTACCAGGACAGGATTCCCTCTTCTCCAAGTGGGAACAGACCACTCCATAAAACCATGAAGATATTCTCTTCTTCCTTTTATCTCCTGCCTGTTTCCCTTCCAGATCTCTTACACTTTTTCCAGTTGTACTTTCAAATAATGTGCCAGCCCCGAACAGCCAATGCTGTGAAAGCTTAAGCTAGGAAGTAACTAGCATGGACTCTGCGGCAGGCTGCCATGGGCCGTGCCAGTCTGCGTAACACTACACAGTCAACAGCTGAAAAAGTGTTAGCTGTCATTCACTGTAGCTTGTCTAGAAGTGTCTTCCCAAAATAGAAGCAGTCTGTGCACTCACCTGCAGAACTCCCTTGTCCTTATCCAGACTGTAATCCTCAAAGCATACTGGGAGACGCTGTTCTGGCAAAATGACAAAGCAAGGCACTAAGCAGAAATCTTTTCTTCTTTTTTTTTTTTTTTTTTTTAAACATCTTTTTATTAGCACAGTAACAAATGCAGACTTAAGTAGCCCACAACATACAACCAATCCACTGAGTGACTCCTACTCCACGCCTTACAGTTAAACAGCTTAAGGTATTTCACTACAGGTTGCCGTAAGTCCTGATTAAACCCTTTATTTTTTTCACAAAGATAGATTGGCTTATAAAATAATACATTAACTACTTCTCATTTCATAGATGAGGCCATATATACACCTCTCCGTATCACAGATCATGAGATGACAGTCTTTAAAAAGGATTTGTTAAATACCAATGTGCCCTCCATAGGGGAAAACAATCCTGACATCTTTTTACAAAAAAAACCCCAAAAACCCAAAAAACCCAACCCAGAAAAAAAATACACCCCCTAAACCAAAAACAAAACAAAAAGCAAAAACAGTGTGTAGAGTCTTGAAAGGACTTTTACATAAATGTCAACATATGTACCTGTACAAAATTAAGCTGTTTTAATCTTTTACATACTGCAAGCAAACTGAAAACCAAGGAACTCGAATAAGAAGTTTACATTCTTCTCGGTACTATATGTGAGCTAATATTGCTGAACTAATTACAGTCTTAAAATATGCTATTCCCAATCCTAGCTGTCTACTGTAGCAAGATACCTTAAGTTACAACAACAAAATCTTAGGAAATAAAAGACTGAATAAAATCTGTTATAGAAATACCCTACTCTTTACCAGCACCCTCCCTCCCCCCACCCCTTCAAAATCATAAGCAGCTCTTTCCATCACAGACGAATAATGTAAGAGTTTGACGAAAATCCAATTTATGTAGCGTATCTTTTGGTCCATTGTCTGGCCATTCTGTCATGCTCTGCTCTGTTAGTCATATACTGAGTGGCAATACTTCCAACCAGGGGGTCAGCTGAAAAGAAAAGAAAACAAACCACTTATTTCAGACAAGTTACTGAATAAAAACTTAAAAATAAAGCTGAAGTGTGAATTTAATACAAGGGAATTACACAGGTAAGGTACCTTGCAACAATCTAAATATACTGAATTGATGGTCTCTATTGTCATTGATTTGTGTGTATTTATGGTGACATACTAATCTATTACTTAATAAAGAGTGAAATCCCCATTAAAGTTTTAAGGAGTTTAAAAACAACAATCCAATAGTCATATTTTGCATTACCAAGGACTTTCACCAATTCATGCATTTGAGGTTTATTTTACCCCTTCTGAAAGCACCTGGGATGTACTCATTGCTACGTGTACTTGTATTGATATAAATTTGCCTTCTAGGAAAAATCAGATCACAAAGAAAGGTTTTATTTTTCCAATAAGTTTATTTTTATTACATATAATATAGCATAAACTACGGTGTTTCTCTCATCTTTTATAGACACACATGGAAATACAACCTGTAAAATTGACTTTGCAAACCAAGGCATATTCCTCAACTGGTATGGATAACTGGGTGGGTTAGAGGAGCTGCGAGGACTACTCGTGGCCTAGTTGGTCACAGGTTCCAAGTAGATGGTGGAAAGGAAAAGGCTAATCCCCTCAGTTTTCAGAACTCTGTGTGTGGCTTTTCTTAGCTCCACTACCGAATTACTACAGTCCCATGGACCAGTGAAGAGTGTTTAACCCTTACCCAAAACCCGAGTTGGTTCGGAAGAGGAAGGAGTTTTCACGTGCAGGAGGAGGACCACCGCTTTCCTCCTGGATCAGCCTGAGGAGCGGTGAACAGCAGGCAGGTAGGTGTATCACC
>NW_010556262.1:400-626 GCF_000687285.1 Phaethon lepturus | reverse complement strand
GCGGGTGACAAACACAGAGCAGGATTGGGAAAAGTGGGAAATAACAATGATGTATTTTCTAGCCGGCTTCTGGCCTCTGAAAAGCACAAAGGGAGAGGTTACCCGCTGTCAAACCTGCAGTGGAAAAACATCCACCGCTCCCAAAACGCCCTCGCTCCGAGGGCCAGGTATTCCCAGGGGCTGCTACAGGCGCGGGGGCGTGAACCCCGGGGCGCACCCCCCCCCC
>NW_010556262.1:0-208 GCF_000687285.1 Phaethon lepturus | reverse complement strand
CCGGCAGCGAGTCCCACACAGATGTTTGGGGGGGGACACAGCCCCAGCCCCCTGCTCCAGTGCCCCCATCCCTGCAGGGCTGTTCTCCCAGGAGCTTTCGGAGGCAGGAGCCTCCGAGGACCGGGACCAAAGTGTCTCTCCCAAACTGGGGAGACAGGTACGGAGGAGCAGTCTTGCCTTTACAAGTGTACAGCCTATTTATAAAGGG
>NW_010556261.1:0-21819 GCF_000687285.1 Phaethon lepturus | reverse complement strand
GGGCTCCTGTCGGGTACCTTCGGGGGCTGCTGAAGCGGTGCAGCCCGCCAGTGGCGCCAGCTGGGGTTGGAAGCACCCCCTTGCCAGGGCGGTGTTGCCTTCCGCTTCACTCGGTTGTCGTTTGAAGTAGTACTTCAAATGGTAGCTAATGCTGGTGAACGAAATCGACTGTAACATCGCGCTGAGGATGAGGTGTTTTAGTGAGAGGTTGGGGCTGCTTGAATAATGTGGTGTTGTTCACTTGGCATAGGGTTGGTGCCCATACTGGTGTCGCCTGTATGTTTTTCAGAGAGCTCAGCCGTTGGCGTCATGGAATTGTCCTACAACAGAAGATTTTTTTTAAAATACAGTTCCTGTAAAATCTGCATAGTGTGCCAAGAAAAAACGCAATCTTTTTATGCTTTTTTACTGTGAATCATGAGATTACTTTAACGTTTTAACTACTGATGCTTCTTCTTTTTTGCTGGGCAATGAGACAGCAGAATAACGGGATATTTATTTTTAAACATACATATACACACACACACCCCCCCCTCGCCAACTTCCTGCGGCCTTAAAATGCACTTTTCCCCCTCTTGTGGTGCTAATGTCATTGAGCCATAGTCCTTCTGGAAAAGCAGGCAATAAAATAAAAAAATATAGTTAGGGTTCTGGGCTTTTATCTGCAAAGACTAGGAGATGGTTGTATTCATATGGGAGGTTGTTGGGTGCATTCATTCTGTGTTGAATTAGCTTGTCTAATGATAGTCCGAGTCACATGTTAGATTACCAAACAGTAAAATTTTTTAGTCTTTACAAGCAATTAGTAATGCATGATTATTGGGTGTAATAAGCAAGCTTAACTCGAGATTTTCCATAGCTTAAATTTTTTTTGAGCTGAAACAAAACATGTTTCATAAGTTATCTTCAATGGATTGCTACATTTATTTGATCTACATAGTGCAGAGTAAGAAATATTATTATTAGAAGCTGCTTATTTTAAGTATTGTATAGGACAAAAATACTTTGTCATGTGTTTCTTTGGCTGAGTTTGTAGATTTAAGTACTTGTTATGTGGTTAAAACAATTCTCTAAACCAATTGAAATTGCTGCTTATACTTAAAGGACTGAAATCTTGAGATGAATTTTCATTAAAGATCCTTTGGACTGAAGTTTAATAGTGGGTGCATGCAGTTATTTCTGCAATGCTTTGTGGATGGAATCAAGTGGATGTAACTCATAAGTCCTTTGTTACTTAAAACTGGCAGCATTTCTTGCTGCTTTCTAAAATGCCTCCTGGAAACTTAAGACTTATGTACTTGTTATTACTCCTGAGACTTCAGAGACCATTGATTGTCCCTTAATGCTTGCGACTTAGTGGCCTGGTAATAAGAATCTGCTGATTTCAAGTGTTAAGTTTGTTTACTGTTTGTTTTTAGGTATGATGGAGTGGAAGTTTTCAGTGGTGTCTGATACATTGTACAGAAGCATTAAGGTAATGGCTCTGAATTTTTTAATTATGTTGCTCTAGAAGTATCACTACATTTCTGTTGTTGATCAAGGTAATAGATGCTTCCGTTTCTTACTTGGTTTCCATATTTTTGTTTGTCAAAAGTATGGAATGTGTTAAGTGCCAGAGGGTTGTCATCTTTCTATGGCTACTGAGTGGTTCAAAAAGGAAAAACAGTTACAGTATGTTGCATTTTCATAGTCACCATCACACTGATGAGCAATTATTGGAATTTTTTTATGCTCTTCACTGAGTTAAGATCAGCCCTTAGGTCAGTTGCTCTTAGTTTCACTTCTTTTGCTGTGCCATTTAAATAAGCATGAAGACCCACATGATAAATCACTTGGTTAATTTGTGCTGAATCATACTGATTTTGGAGATGGTGCGAGTTAGCTGTCTGGCCTTTGTCGTGTATTGGAGTTGATGTGAATCTACATACATGACCATATTTGACTATAATTTTTGTGGCAATGAACCTGCAAACTATGGACAGACAGTAGTATTCTGTTGTGAATAAATGCATGGCTGCTCATATATATAAAAATATTTTCAAAATTGAAGATTGAATGTCTTGGTTGTTCAGACATCATAATGGTTGCAAAAGGGTCCAAAAACCAATTCAAGGTAATTCTTCTAGTGCATACAAAATTTCAACTTGTCAGGTATTGAAGGCTGTTCTAGACCAATATTGATTTGTTGTATGAAAAAAGTGACTTTTTAGTGCTTGCTGATTATGTTTCTGACATAGTAACATGAGAGATAATGCTAGACCACAGCAAGAGACATTTTCTACTTCAAAATATAATCTTTATTTAATTTCAATTTTAGCTCTTCATGGAAGCACCATCAGAAGTAGAAGAATACTTGGTACACACAGGTGGATTTTCCTGAAATCTATGTATGTTTTGAATGATCAGTGGGGATAAGTGAATTGATAAAATACATAATTGATCAAATTAGTAGATGTGTCATTAGCTTTAAAGTTGAGGTATCGCTATTTCAGGCACGTTTGACATGATCTAGACCTGTGTAGGCTGGGGAGCTGGTGTATAGTTGTGTCGCTATTGGAGGAGCTGGTGAAATATGCAGAGCTGAAATGTTCATACTAAACCTGACAAAGATTGCCTCAAGATGGCTTTGTATTGTGAATTTGCATTTTATTGGGAGATTAGTATAAAAAAGTGTTTAGGTGAAGAAAACAAAGGGGACATCTAGAGACTTGTTAGTATAAACAGGCAAATGTGTTTCCAATTTAATAAAAAATGTCTTCATTTTTTAAAGAGTTTAGTTAATATTCTCACCTTTTGGAAGTGGTGAGACGTAACTTCAGGATCTGTATACAGTTTAATTTGCTTATAACCAGTGGTTGGGAGGAAGGGTGATCCACAAGAGTAAAACTTGGTTGTTCCTAATGAGTTGTGCTGTGTTACGCAGGAACATGTTGTAATTGATTATTTTACTCAATTTTCTAGAATGGCATGAACAGTTCCTAATAATGGGAATGTCGGGCATCCTGATGAAAGATTTCCTGGCAACTGTAGTACAACAGAGGTAATACTGATTAAGCAGCTGAGTTTTTAATTGTAATGTATTCCCTTTCCAGTACCTCTGCATAAGAAAGACGTAAAGCTTATATTTAAGTGGTGAATCATGATGAAACTGCCAAACCTGATATGTTGATGAGAAACTTCATACGGATCTGGCTACTGAGATGAAACCACTTCATTCTTTCAAAAGTCACTTAATCTTTCAGTTGTTATCCCAGTTGGTGTTACCTTTATTGCTGTCCCTGTGTACAAGCTAGATGCCAGCATGCTCCAGGCTGTGCATAAGGATGTTGGTGCATTATTTAAACTTGCCTCATGTCCCTGTTCACATAGATATGTACTGTTGCAAAAGCTAGCATCTTAAAGAGCGGGGAGGGAAGTGTTAGACTCCTATAATTTGAGGAATCCTGTAAATAACAAATATTAGCCAGGTATTAAAAGTGCCCTGGTAAGGAAGTGTTGCTGGTGTTTGGAAGCTAGTGATGATGTTTATGCTTTGACTCTCTTAGAAAGTACTGCTAACTTCGGGCTCACTCAGATGTGGGCATTTAGGAAAAGTAATGTTGATGATTAAAGGCGAAATTTGGTGGCAAATTGTAATGAATTCTAATTATATTAAAGCTGTTTGAGCTCCAGAGCTAAACTAATTCAGAAGGGCTAGTATAATGTTATGCTTGCAGCAGGCAAAAAGCATGATTGTTAACAGTATTTGTTTCCCTAAGAATTTAATTCTTGCCTAAGTATCTGAATTTAATATTTTTCAATGAAATTCACTTCAACTTCATTGGTTCTTGGGTTATCCACAGGTTTTTATTTAAGAAGCTAAAATCTAAAGTGTGAGGACAGGTTCTAATTTTCCTGTCTTACTACAACATCTATAATTTTATTCCATTCCTTATTAAAGAAAGGTACCTTTAAATAGCTTGCTAACTACCAGCAGTTTCTTTTGAAGAACTGGCTTTGTCCTGGTATGTGAAGTTCAAACGTGGGAGTGAAACTTCTTATGCAGCAGTGCTACCTATAAAATGCTTTTTTGTTTAGACAGGCAATATTACAAGTAGGAAGTGGAGTGACTTACATGTCAGATCTAGAGAAAAGTTGGAAGTAGCAAGCCATGTAACTAACCAGTGCATTTTATGTCTTTGCAGAGATGTTTGAAGGCTGCTTCTCAACTGAGGGCATGAATTTCAATAAATGTTATGATTAATTTAAAAGCATGATGTGGGAGTAATGCTTAAAACCATTGGTATGTCTGATCAGTGAAGAACCTATCCCAAACCTGACTGTTTGCTTGATGAAAAATGTATGTGAATCTGACTTCTGAGTTTAATGTACTCTAACACCAGAACAGGTAAAGTGTTTGAAAGCGATAGGCTTCATAGTCTTTACATACCTTGAAACTCAGCAAAACTGGTTTAAATAACTAATGATAACTTAAAAGACTGCTTTAAAACCTGCATTATTGTCAACCCTATTCATAAGCAGGAGGTGACATGTCAACTGTTGTATTACGAATGGCATATCTGAAGTGGAGTGGTGTTTGTATGTATCTGCATTGTGGAAAACAGGGTGAAACATTTAATGAGCAATTATCTTGGCCTTTTTTTGAACTGTCAGTTCTAGTTCAGAGGTAGTCTCAATTTTTCTGTTGCTGGCAGGAGAGTCGTATGTATAAGAATGTGGTCTGGATGCAGGTTTTTTTTATTTAATGCTTGCTTGTTGGTGGGTTCTAGCTTCTGTAGTTTTTAATGTTGTGATACAAGCTGAGAACCAGGTATTAGCTAACTTTCAGAAATGAACTTTTAAATTCTGATAGGAGAGGGGGAATTATACTTGATTTGTTAGATGCCTATCATAGTTGATAGCCAAGCTGAGTAATAGCTGGGCAAGAGAAGCAAAATAAATCTCACTGTGATATGACTACATAAGTTAAGTTTCATGGAACTTGTGGAGTTGATACTAATCAAACACATGTTTAATAAATGTAGTTTGGTCTGTATGAGAGACTAAATAGATGGCAGGTTGTATTATGAGTGATGGAAGCAACTTTCTCAACTAATAAATGTCTTTAACAGGAAAATGGTCAAAAATACAGGAAGAAATGCTTTTAGCTTATTCAGGTATGTAACTGAAAAGCTTATAAACATTTTCTCTAAAGTAACTCTGCTTAGTTTGGGAATTCTTTGTGTTGTGACAGTTGTTGATATACTTAATTCGGTAATTGATTAATTGATATGGTAAGTTGGTATAGTATTTAATTCTGTACATAGTTGGAATTTAAGAACACTTGTTCCCCAGGGCACAATGTGTTCTGATAGCTGTACCTAAAATTGATTAGCTTTCATACCCACATGCAAAGTTTTAAATAAGTGTACATTATTGAAATATGTCAAAAAGCTAGAGAATGTTTAGTTTTTGTATTGCAAGCGGAAACACTATAGAAAAACTAGTGTATTTCCTATTAAACTTACATTTTCTGTATTGCTTTTGTCTCATCTGTGATGATCCTATCCCGAACCTGATTACCTTGCTGAAAAACCTAATACGGATCCGGAATCTGAGATGAGACCAAAAGATTTTATTTAAACTTTGTGAAAAGTAGTATAACATCTGTAGGGTGTTCGATTTTTTTCCCAAAATGGTAACACCTTAATGTATACAAAGTGTTGTGTGCTTACTTGCAAATTGAAATTTCTCCCTCAAATGAACTGTTTTACTTAGACCTTGTTCTCTTTTTCCAGTGGTGAGTTGGAACACTTTGTCAGTGCTGCCTGACAAATGTGCATGGTCTGTAACTGGAAGGAAATGTAACACCTTGTGGCTTGGAGTGGGATGCCATGCATTCTAAAAACCTGTTGAAACAGCTGCCGCAATTTTGTTTAATGGATACTGTTTTCAGAAACTGCATGTGAATCAAAATCAGTCTGCATATTGAAAATAGCACTTCTCCCAAAACATTAAGCAATCCTTTCCTCTGTAGAAAGGATAACAGTGACATGAGAGAAACAAGCATTGAGCTTCAAAACATGGAAAAACCCCTGAGAGTGTTGGTCCTTTTAAAATATGAGTGTATGCAGACTTGCTGACACTGAAGATCTGTAATAACTCAAAACAATGGAATTCACAGGTAGGCCCTGAAAAGACAGGGAGAGTGCAAAATGGGTACACAAATTCAAACCAATGAGTGCTTTTTGAGGGTGGTGTCATCCAAGAGACAGGGGAGGAAAGTTGTGGTTACGGAAAAGACAAGGTCTAAAGCTTGTATTGCAGTCTGTATCTTGTGAGGGAGAGGAATTTAAAGACAAATCATTATGTACGTAAGATGCAGTCTGCCTTAAAGCATGACTTTCAAACCTAATTGTCAGGAACGCTTTATTAAAAGAAGAAATGTGAGAATGGCATGATACCTAAAAATTGATAGAGCTACAGTTACTGAATCCTTTTAAAATGCACCAAAATACAGGAAAAACTACCCTATAATATAATCTTCAGTCAAAAATGACAGCATTGGATGGGAGCAGCTCTCTTCTTTTAGAGAGTTGGGGTAATTAGAGCTCTTGGAATGTGCCTGTTTCTAAATGACAAATTTCATGAAAAGCCCAATTTTGCCTAAGCAGTGTCATGAGGTGCAAAACAAAACACTACCAATAGCAGTGCCTAAAGCATTGGGAATGTCAAAAATAAGTGTCCATCTGATGACTAAAAATGTACGCTAAGGATGTGACCGAACTCCAGGAGTATTTGCTCACTGAGCATCTCCTATGCTTTGGTTAATACTACTAAGCAGTAACCAGCTGCTTTGGCTAAAGGCTGCTCCTTTTTATCAAGCAACTGTGTAAATCAGTCTATTGAGTGTATTGGAACCTGCAGAATTTTAGTACAGAACAGCTTTTGCTTCATTGCTTTCAACAGGTTTTATTCTGTTAATGAATGTTACTGACAAGGGTAGGTATTTCCATGTGCTGTGTTTTGTACATGCTCTTTTCTTGAATAAAGATGAGGATGTGAAAAACCTACTAGCCGTTGCACATCAGGTGTGTAGTCGCACTACGGTGTTCCTTGACAGCTTGTACTTTGCAAGAGCTGCAAGGCAGTGTGGCCTTGTTGCACTGACTGGTACAGCACGTGCTGGACACGTGATACTCCACATTGTGCTTGGGTGACTCCTGGACAACATAAACTCTTATTGGTGGTTATGCATTTCAGAAGTGGGAAGGGAAGAGTCTCCTCTTTCTGCCCAGTGCTATTCTGTGAAAAGTCTGGGTGCTGTTGACAGCATCTAGTGAAGCTGCTTGGATGGTAAGTCAAAAAGCTTCCAGTCCTAGCTAGGTCAGTCTCCTACTGAGGAAAAAAGATGTCTAAGACCAGAGAAATGGGTAATGTACCAGCAATACTTGGTAAGTACATTGTTAGATACTCTTAACAGGATGTATATGACAGGGTCAGAAGAGCATGTTTGTAGCACGTGTTTTGGAGTGTAAAGCTACCACCTTTATCCCTTGGGCTGACCCTAATATGAAATATGGATGCTTTTGAGTGTTTCTATCTTTTTACTGGTTACTGCTGTGTGTATATGTAGTAAAATTGGTGAGAATGAGTTATTCTTATGATTTTTGGGATCAAATAAAAGACAAGGTAAAATAAACTTCAAGTACTTCACATCAATCTTGTTCTGTATATTCTAAAACATTCCTTGGGGGTTGCTTCTGACTAGGATTGACAGTATTAGATAAAGGGTGCCAGAGAATAGTGTTATCTTGCATATCAGGTGGTGGAGGCCTCTCTCCAGAAGCAGTGTTTAATCATGAAGAATATGTACCTCTCACTTGGCAAGAGAAAACAGTAGATGTGGCCAGTGATAAGGTATATTGGCTATTTAGCTGCAAACCTTTCTGTGTGAATGCTCCTGTGCTTTAGGGCTGCAGAAGATGGGTATCAAATGAAAGATGTGTATTAGTGTAGGAAGTCTGATGTTTACAAAAAAGAACAAATGTTTTAACCATGACATTATACTGTAGGGGTTTTGGAATATGGGACTAGTGACAATGATGCAGGAAGATGATTTTTTTTAACTAATTTTAAGATTGAAAGAGTAATACTTTTAATGGCTTTTTTGCTTGGTGGGAAGGGGATAATGTGTTTGCAAACCACTTGTGGGTTTAGTTCTTCTGGTATGTTTTTTACGTCTAAGATGTTTTATACAAGTGATTGAGAGAAGGAGATGTGAAGATTTACTGTGTGACAAGCTTGGAACACATGGCATGAGATTTCTCTGTGCAGAAGTACTTTATTAAACTTCAGTTTTACAAAATAGCTTGCTAGATTTAAAGCGCTGACTTAAGGTTGTGCAGTAAACAGTATGAAAGCACTTCGGGGTTTTTTTTTTTGCTTTAGGTAGTCTGGTGAAATCTTGTACTAACCATTGCTAGTGTTGAACTTCGAAGTGTCGTGTGGGTGTTGGGCCGTGGTCCAAGAAATCGATGGTTAGACAAACTTTGTTCTGGAATATTGCTAGGTATCAGTCTTAGTAACTGGGCAAAAAAAGCAGAGCCTTTTTTTGAGTTAAATGAGTGGTGCACTTAGAAGCAAGAAGAGTACCTTGCAACCACAACTAAGAGTAGCTCTGCATAAATGCTTTGCTGCCAGTTAAGTAATGAGGTCCCTGTTAAGGTGGGAGGCTTTGTCTCTTGCTGAAGAACTTGTCTTGCCAGTGGAGACTGTAGATCTATAAACAGAGTTACAAGTGAGTGAAACTAAGCCTGCAGTGGTTATCTTGCCCCAGCATCCACACTGCTGTGAGTGAGTTTAGTGTGAAGCCTGCTTGAAGTAACAGATCCTGGTGAACAGACAGTGTAAGCTGTCCTGCCAGGCTAGCAGCCTGCAGAGCAGTGTGCCGCCCTTGCCTGCAGCTGGATCGTCTCCCAGCTTCAGTAGGGTTCCTGCCTTCTGGTGCAGGCAAGCTCTTAATTGTGTAAACATGTAATCTAAAGCTTGGGTATGAGTTTTGCCAATTAAAAATGGGCACTGAAATTAAATAACAGCTGATAGAGAAAGGGACTCCTTAAAGTCAAGCATGGACCCAGCAGAGCGAGCAAAGTGTTAGACTTTGCCCAAGGAAAGGTATTCTCTCTATTGGAGAGTGTTGAACCCTGACTTTGGGTCAGTAGTTTTTCGGCACACCCCCTCCCACTGTTCTGAGGACAGAATTTGAGTTACTGTTGGAGTGTGAATTTAACAGCTCAGTCTTAATTTCGGGTGAGTGTAGTGTAGATGGAAGCCTGTGTATGCTGTGTAAATGCATGTGTCTAATTTACATTCTCAGTACTTTTTATTAGAACTGGTATTACAAGCAGTTTTGCTTGTTTGCCCAGAGGGTATAAACTGTAAAAGTAAAATTAAAATTATTAGTTCCATTTTCTTTCAAACATCATGCGGCTTTTTAGTTGATAGTCCCATTGAGCTATCAGGGCTATGAAGACAGTACTTCTCTGCCATTGTCTCAAACTTCCTGCAGGCTCCAGAGGACAAAGTGGTGTTTGATGCTCAGAAGAATGGCTGTATTGAGTGGGACAAAGTCTGCCTCGCTCAGTATTCTGTCTGAGGATGACCAGTATAAGGAACAGGAGAAGTATAGAGAGCGTTTCCAGCAGTTTGCTTGGGAACTTCCTGAGGAGATTTTCATTTGTATTTGAATGCTACTTGGCAATTACAATGTATCTCCATTTAAAAAGATGTGAAAAATGAATGTTATGTGGGCTGTAAAATATATGAAGCAGTGTGCACGTTAGTAACTGCAGGGAGGGGAGGCTTAGGAGGGGGTTGAAGTAAAAGCTTTTTTCTCTTTGAAGCTGATCTTGCTTTTAACTCTCACGTTAATGCAAACAGTGGTAAGGGGTGTCCAGTTAAGACCCCAGTGCTAGGCCAGCTTTACTGTTTAACTGAGCTAAGTTGAAGTTGAAAGTTTGAAGTACTGATGTGTGCTCTTACCTTCAGTACCACTGAGCTACACATCATACTTCAGGCTTCTCACCAGACCAATAACTGCTCTTTTTTTTTCCCTGTGACTGGAGTTCTTGGTAACTGAAGGAACATTGTCCCAGCAATGACAGTACTAGTTTTATGGTTGCAGGTGAAGAATGATTAAAACCTGTTTTAAAATAAAAGTTCAATCATTTTATATATGTGAAAAGAAGCTAGAAAGATGAATGGACTGAAATAAAACAAATGCTTGGGCCTTATTTTGAAACTGGTAAGTTGATTGAAAAGTAAATGTTGTATTTTCAAGTCATCTTAAGATCACTGAAGAGGAAGAATATACAGCTACCATTAAATCAGTGTACTTCATGTTACCTTGATAAAATAGGAAATAATTTGCCCTAGCCTTGGTTGGTTATTTTTTCAGTCAGAATGAGGGGTGTTGCAGATATTAGAGTCTTGAAAGAAACATTTGAGACTTAAACTCTGTAAGTGTTAGCTCTGCCTAGTAGTTAGGTCATTTTTTGCAGCAGACAATAAAGCAAATTTCTTAACTGTCTTAGTTTAATTTCTTGCAGTCCATCAGAAAAGTGCAATATAGAAACACAACGAGTGGCAGTTCCTAATGTCACTTGGACTTAAAGTTAAACAGTTCAGAGTATGCTTATTCATTCCCTGGTGTATCTTAGAATAAACATTTTCTGAAAGTAGTTGGATTATGTAGTTTCTGGTTCTGAAAATTAAGTTAACTATTTGCTATTGCAAACAAAGAGGTTTAGTTTGTGGGAATTAATGATCCCCCCTTCCTGTTTTACAGATTATAAATCACATAATATAAAATAAGTAACAGCAGGAACAGGCGTTACCTTCAGAACATCTTAAAATAGTATTTTATAATAAAAGGTATCACAGTGTTGAGAATGTTCCCCAAAAAAAACTTCGTGGCCGGGAACAGTGGGTTTTTGAAAACATGTTTTTGAAGTACTCTTACAGTTGTCAGAATTGGCTTGTCTTCATATACGTGTACTTGAACATAAGTTCTGTTGCTAGTGAAATCCTGTTTTGCATAGTTTCTGCTAATCTGATGTACAGGCTGTAAGGCTGCAGAAAAGCTTTTTTATATGTAAAGAGACTTATATGGTGACCCTTTGGCAGGGTTGACAGCAAGGTGTTGTGCTATGTTTTTGCTTTAACTGCTGTGACAAGACTGGAAATAGTATGAGTTTCATGTAGCTTATAGTTTTTTATTAGGCAAGAAAAGACTGAACAATGGTAGCAACTGACATACGTTTCTCTGTGAAAGTGCAGCCCCATTATGAGTCCCATTACGAGGATGTGGAAAGTCCAAAGGTTTTGGCTTCCATATGTGAAGAAAGATGGTTTGCCAGGAGTTCCACAGATTTGGAGAGACATGGGGAGACCTCATTTGTTCTTAAGAGAATCCAAAATTATCAAAAACTGAAGACGACCAGTGCTACTTGCCTGATAAGATGGCAGGAGGAGAAGCATTCTTCTAGATGTTTTCGTCCTATTTCTGAGGGTGTGCTTCTTAAAGAACATTTAGGCCTTCTAGAGTTGTCTGAATGTGGCAGCCTATATTCCCTATGACTTACTGTAGGGAGAGGAGATAGTCCTGTAAGGAAAGGGTAGCCTTTGCATATAACACTAGCAATCAGGGTGTCTGACTATTAGACTTTTAAAGTGTGACTCGAGTCTTGGAATGTTGGAGTAAAAAGGAAAGTACTTAATGACAGATCTTCCACCAAAGGAATCAAAAAGGAAAAGTTGAGAAGGAAGACTTTCTTTTGTGCTCAAAATCCACACTACGTTTTCTGCAGTGATACCAGCTTAACTTCCTACCCTCAGAAGTGAAATGCCCTGTTAGTGCTGCTAGCCTCTGGCCTCAGCACAGCAGTTCTGGGGCTGTGACATACTGTGGGTGATATCACACTTTGTCCCTTTTGATTTTCAAATTCACATTCCTCTACCACAGTTACACAGAGGGTCTTCGAAGCAATATGTCATTACTGAGCTGTGGTGTAGGGACCGTTGTCTCTCTGATGGCTTGTTACCTGACTGCAGTTAACTTTCAAATGAAAAAGCCACTTAGCTTCTGTGATGGGTTGAAGAAACTTGATGGTGACCAGGATTGTTACCTATAATGACACTGTGTTGTAGCCTTACCTACCTGCAAGAGAAGATGATGCTCTACCAAGAAGAGGTATTCTGTCATTCTGGGGTAGCACTCCTGGAGGTGTTTTGCCTCATGGTGTTACCTGCTGCTTTTCCCTAAAGGCTAGTCTGCATTTTCTAGTTGTGATTCTCCCACTGAAGTGTGACCAGGAAATCTTAAACTATTGTTGATTTTCAGCTAGGAAGACCCCTTTAAATTGACAAAAAGTGTATGCATATTTGGTCTTTCTTGAACTTATAATTTCTATAGATCAGATCACTTATGGAAGCCTGGGCCATCTCCCAGCATGAGCTTTATTACTCTGGGCTAGTGTTGGGACCTTGGTGTTCAAAACTATTGTGTAGTCCTCAGCTCTGATCCTCCCAGTCTCCTAAAGATCTTACTCCTCTTCTGTACTAGTTCTGTACTGCTTTTCCCAGAAGATTTACACATTAAACATCCCAAGAACCAAGGCAAAAGTACAAAATTATAAAAGACTACTACATATCCATTCAGTATTAATCCCAGATGGGCTGGAAGAGCAATACTATATGAAAATTCAGTGAAGGGAAGAAAAATCTCTGGGAAATTTTTCTGCCTGGGACTGAAGAATATAATAAAATCCAAACACCTGTTGAGTTGTAAAAACAAGACCAGTTCCTGTAACTTATGTGATTTGACAGCAGTGGTTTGCTCTTCAGAAATCATGGGCAGAGCCTGCAAGAGTTGCTGATGAGCTAAATTGCAAATCTATCAGGAGTGACAGCTAGTTGGGCTTCAGGTTGTTTCAGATGTGAAAGGGAAATATTTCCTTTTCCACTTCAGTGTTGATACTGGGCGCTCTGTGCTGGAAAGTTCCAGGCAATAAAGTAGGAGTTAGAAAAATGTGGAAGGTAAGTATTATTTTAAGTAAAGGTCTTTCCTACTCACAATTAATATAACGGGGATAAAAATCAACTGTACTTCTTTGTATAGTATTTTCAGAACAGCTATAACCATTTTTCTTAAGAATGATCTCAATTCTGCAGAAGCAGGCTTTGTTGAACTTGCTCTTCTTGACTGTTTTGAAGGCTGGCTAGAAAATGGGCACCTCATTCATTAAAAAGGCAGAAATTAACTTCTGTGAAGATGATGGTCTTTTCTATAGCAGCAGCAAAAAGAATTATCAGAATTGGAACCTGGCCCTGAAAGCAAACATTCTGAGCTCCTGCTAGAGCTTCCAAGAGAAGTATGACGAAGAGGTTTTAAAAAAAATTCTTGGGCTGTCTTTATTTCCTACATAGTCTAATCCTACCTCTCAGATTTGGTGGTTAAGATGAAATAATATAGACAATGTTCTGTCTTGGGCTGAGCTACAGAAATTTGTCCATGAGATATTTGCTTTCTGTGGTTGGCTGAGACAGTCTTGCCTTCTACTGTGATTTAACCTTAATATGAACTTAGTAGCCTTTGCTGGAGAGCATAGACTGATTGCGAAGACATCTGACTAACAACTGGGGAGTCAGAAAGATCCTGAGAGGAAACATTGATGTGTTACCAGCACTATTACCATCAGCCTCAGGGTGGAAGAACCCATCTGTGTCACCTCGGCTGAGCTATGGCAAGCAGGTGAACTGCTAAGCTGGGAATATCTCATGTTTGGTTTTGAAAGGTATTTGCATCAAATGTGCATAGCTTACAAAAGTTTCTACCTTAATAGCCCTCCTTTCTAATTTCTGGTTCTAATTTTTTTCCACTGTGTGCTTAGACTGGAAGAGTTCATACCATTTTCAGACTAAAAGATTCTTCATGTTGCATACCACCTCTTGGCTGCAGCAGATCTGTATCGATACTGTTGATCAGAAATTGGTTAAGAGTTTTCATGCATCAAATTTACTAACCAGCACTGATCTTCTAAAAGAAGTTTAAAGGGGTTAAAAATAAATGTTGGCACTAAATTGCAAACATTTACCTTTTAGTATACATGAGAAGATTCCTTAAGAAATTTTTTTTGTAATTTTTCTTGGGAGACACATAAGCTATTGCTGTGGATGTGGCAGTAAAATCTAAATGCATCTGAACTGCAAGGGTATGAAAGAACTTAGAAACTCCTGCAGTTAACCGTCATTGGTGATTTTAACAATTTTTTTATTAATATGGTCAGATATCTAAATTGGTCCTGCTGGAACTAAGAATTGATGTATTGGCAGTGACAATGCACATTTTCACCCAGTTGCATTGACTCTTTGTTACTGCTGTATGCATGCCTCCAAATGGTGCTCTCCATTGGTACATAATTCCAGTTGGAGAACATGAGCTATGAGAAGTGTTTTGGTTAATTTGAATGTGGCATCAATAAACAAGTTCACAGGTTTATCAGCCATTTAACTAGTCATAAACTGATGAAAGATTTTTTTAAAAATTGAATCCGATAGATTGAAACTTTCAAAACGGAACTTCCCTGTAATTTTTCTTACTTGCTGCTACTTTTAAGGTCTAAACTTCAAAAAAGAAAAAACAAGCCTGTATATTTTTACAGGATCAAAGAGATACTTCTAAGTCTATTTTCTGAAGGCAGATTGAAAGCATAATTGTCTTCATATCTCCCCTGCAGATCACAAAATAGCCATTTTTTCTAGTGCCCAGTTACTAGGTAAAATTAAAACATTGCTTCCCTAAAGAACTAAATTATTGTTTCTAGCAGTGTAATGCAGCTGTATTAGTTGTACTGTATTAAATTACAAATTTGTTCAGGTTTGAGAACAGGTTATGTTGCCCGCACTGCCCTGTGCAAAACAATGAAGAGATACCTGGTTACTGCTATGCAAGCTGGAAAGGGTAAACTTACACATGTGTTGAGGCTCTGTGTTAACTTAAGATTTAATTCTAATATCTCTCAAGGCCAATATAACAATATAGAGTACATCTTCCAGAAGAAGACTATTGAAGAGCGGCAAGCAGAGCCTGGGGGAGTTCCTCATCCTTGTGCTGTAGTCTGGAGTTTGTGCTGTAAATGAGAACTCCCTTAGTGCAGCATACTCCAGGTTTCTTTAAAAAAAAAAAAGTATATACAAAAGGTGATATTTTCTTCTCTTAGAATCTGCAGAAATGCTGCATTTATGTAGTCGCTTCTGCCTTGTACCTGGCAAGGATTGTAAAAGCGGTGTGGGGAGATTGTTCTATTCTTACAAGGACCTTGCAGACACAAGGTTATTTGGGTTCACCCATGCTTGAAAGGATTTCTTAGGTTGTTTGGTTACATGTTAAGTAGTCTGGAACACTTATCCTGAAAGCTCTGTATTGCAACTGCTGCATGAGGCACTTTCCCTCCTAAGTGATCAGTTAATATCATTACTAGTCAACTAAATAGGCCTGGGACATGAGCCAAATCACTGACAACTGATCATATGTGCTGTTAAGGGTTAATACAGTCTCTGCCAACTGATTCCTGGGCCAGCTAGTGCAGTCTCACATGTAATATTTGGGCATGGTTTAGAGGTTAAGGTGGATGAGTGCTTACCTATGGCAATGCAAGCTGTGCTGCCCACGTTTGCTGGAAAACAGCCCATGACCTGTCACATCTACTGTATGGCTGTGACTGCTGTATCCATGATGTGCTGTGCTCTCCTGGGAAAGATGCCCAGACCTGGTGGAGAATATTCTATGACCTAATGACATGGTGCTTGCCTTTGGAGAGGGACTTAATGCACAAAGTGACTCACGTGGGATTAGATGATCCCAAGGGTCCTTTTGTTCCACCTTTCATTTGGCTTTTGTAAGTGTACCAAGTACTGGAATCATGATGGCTGCTTGTCAGGATGGGGAGATGCTCAGGGACTGCTGTACAGGGATGTAAGGGCAGGGCTGGATGGGTGTCCCGGGCAGAGGAAGATCTAAATAGAGCAGCCAGTTCTGCATTGACACTTGTAGCTCTGCTTAGTGAGTTGCAGCTTCAGCACTTGGCTACCTCACACTGCGCAAGTGGACAGGATAGCACTACTGTCCTGAGATGACTCAGATGTTTTGAAGATGGATACCAATGAGGAATGCCCTCTGCAGTTCTCTTGCATGAGTCCTCATAAGGCAGAACGCAATAGAACATGGAGGAATGTTTTCTTGAGCCCCCAGCCCTTCCATGTTAATTCAATGAAAACTTGCAGGGGGGAAACAACTCTCTTACTACTTTACTGAATATTTTGTCTTCTCTTTCCATAGAGCTTTGTCAGGTGCTGACCTAACAGTAACACTCCTCTGTGTAAGAGCTTTAAAACATCAGATGCTAAGGGCAACAGGACAGAAAAGGCAGTGGTAGTTGTGTCCTAGCTCTCACTTTTGTACCCACAGCAATAGTAAAGCAGTATTTATTTTTTTTTCTTCAGATTAGGAAGCTTCTTCCCATAGTCCCCTCACCTTTGATAAGCTTGTGAGCTATGTTGTATAGGAAGCCTGTGTTTTATAGGTCTTGTAGTAGGATGAGGAATATGTGATTAGAAGGAAGCTGGAGGAAGAGGAACATTTGTGCATCTACTTCTGCAGGGAGTGGGAAGGGTTTGGGATGAAAGGAGCAGAACAGTGATTGTGTGTTCTGCTTGCTGCAATGACAGGGTGTTTGTACCATCCGACTGCAGAGTTAAGACCAATCTTCAATCTCCAGTAGTGGGTATTAGCTAAGGGAAAAATGCAAAGATAGGGCAAGCATAGGTGTGATGGTACTCCCTCGTATGCTCCCCCACCCTAGGTTAATTTTTGCCACAGACTTTAAATTGGGGTGGTATCCTGGCATTTAATACTACTTAGATGGGAGTTTCTTCCATTAATTAAGCTAGTTACTTTTGGGGTTTATGGAAATACCTACAGCTTCATGTGACAATGTGTTGTGGTTTAACCCCAGCTGGCAACTAAGCACCACACAGCTGCTCGTTCCCCCCTGGTGGGATGAGGGAGAGAATTGGAACAGTAAAAGTGAGAAAACTCATGGGTTCAGATAAAGACAGTTTAACAGGTAAAGCAAAAGCTGTGTAGGCAAGCAAAGCAAAACAAGGAATCCATTCACCACTTCCCATGGGCAGGCAGGTGTTCAGCCATCTCCAGGAAAGCAGGGCTCCATCACACACAGCGGTTACTTGGGAAGAGAAATGCTATCACTCCCCATGTTTCTCCCCCCATTCTTCACGCCAGCCTTATATACTGAACATGATGATGTATAGTATGGAATATCCCTTTTGGCTGTTTTGGGTTGGCTGCCCTGGCTGTGTCCCTTCCCAGCTTCCTGTGCACCCTCAGCCTTCTGCATGAGAAGCTGGACAGTCCTTGACTGCTCAGCAACTGAAAACGTCAGTACATTATCAACATTTTCTCATCCCAAATCTAAAACACAGCCTCACACTGGCTTATAATGAAGAAAACTAACTCTATCCCAGCTGAGACCAGGACACAATGAATTCCCCAGATTAGCTGCATGTGTGTAAAAGTAGCTCTTTTTTGCTTTCCTATCTGCCAGTTGGATTTGGTGCTGCCTCATTCTTCCATTGGAAGTAAGAGTGAACAATTAGTCTCTAGTTTTCTCCATGCCACTTCTTTGTAGGCCAGTATTGTGTTCCTTCATTTTGTCTCTTGTCCATGTTGAAAGTACAGGTTCTGAGTAACTCCTAACACTGCTTTTCTTGCCAGTAAGCACATGGCATTTATAACTCTTTGTTACAAGGCTGAGCATCTGGATTCTGAGTGAAAATAGTCAGTCTGGGATGGCTTTGAGTTGGCATTTCCACATACCTGTGGAGGTGACTTCACTGTTTTGTGTGCATACAAAAATAGAGGGCTCTCTTCTTCCACACCTTTTTCAATACTTTCACATTAACCTATAGCATACTGCAAAGTACATTAAAGTCTACAATGATCGCTCTGAACCCGTGGCTGATGAACAACTGTGTTAAAATCCTCTAACTTAAATTAGGAAAAAAGCTAAAGGTAATAATGAAATGTGAACTGAACTACCTTATGTCGCTGCTGTTGTGCCTTTCTCTTACAATGTCAGGTCTCGAGTGTTTGACTGGGGGGGGGATGTTGACTGGAAAGAGGAAAAAGCAGTGATTGGTATTGGAAAGAAGGACTTAAAAGCATAGATACTTTGCAGAAATAACCAGTCCATTCTTTAACTGGCACTGTTGCTACAGTACAGCCATAAAGCAAAAGGGAGAGAAGCAGTTCAGAAAGTTGTTTCAAGACCTTCAGTCTCTATATAAAGTTTGACACCAAAAGAATGCCTGGAAGAGCCCCATTCCTCCTTATTGCTAGGCTTGTTGTCTGCCTGCAAATATCAGGGCAAATATTTAGCAGAATGCAGATGATTTCAACCTCAAAAGCCCTGAAATGTATGGTGTCAAGTCTGTAGGGGCGGACTCCTCACCCATCTTGCAGAACTAGAAGAATTTAGTGAAAAATTAGCTACTTTGGTTTTCAGATTCATGGGAAGAAAAATATTTCCAAGTCTCAAAAAAGAAACATCAGTTAGTCAGTGGATAGAGTTCCATTTGTAAAGATCAAGATAATTAACCATATTGCAGAATCCATCCATCTGCTGAAGCAGGGCCACCTAGAGATAGTTGCCCAGGACCATGCCCAGGTGGCTTTGAATACCTCTGAGGATGGAGAGGTACTCACAACCTCCCTGGGCAACCTGTGCCAGTGCTTGGTCACTCACAGTGAAAAAGTGCTTCCTGATGTTCAGAGGGAACCTCCTGTGTTTCTGTTTGTGCCCATCACCTCTGGTCCTGTGCACCATAATCACTGGATTTGCAAACACTTTCTTTGTTTCTTACGTTTTCCTGACTTAGTTGGAAGAAGTGTTTGAAGAGTTAGCAGGGTCAAAGTTAGAGTCTTGGAAACAGTTTAAATAAATGGGGAAATAACCTTAATTTTAATTAGTGCTACTGCTGTCTAGTTTTGGAAAAGTAGGAAGATGCACAAAGGATGTAACTGGAAAGAATGTTAAAAGAAAATATTACTATTACCAAAGTTTAGTCTGTCTTTGAGATCATGTGACAATTGTGAGATTGTGAGTTACTTTTTAGAATAGAAGAACTCTCAAATCTCCATATTAAAGAATAAGACTAAGCTATGAAAAGCTTTCTCCTGAAGAAAATTTCATGTAGATCTGATTCATCTCCTTTTGGTTAATTTCTGATTTGTATTTTGTCTTAATAGGCACAGGCCTTGTATTTTTTTTAACTCAACCCGTCTTTTAAGACATACAGCCTCTGACTGAAAGAATGAACAAATTAAAGAGACTTTACTTAGATATTTCCCCAAATAGTCTTATTTTACCAAGGATCTCAGGGCAGTTGGCCAGTGGCCAGCTGCACACTACACTGAATAAACTGCAGACTGCAAGTCCCTTCTTGAAGTTAGATATCCTTATATAATATACAGATACATTAATACTTGGCAGCCTTACCAAGGAGGCTAAGGGCTAGGAACGGGCTGGCAAACCTGTTGCTGAGAAACCCCAAAACTTGTCTGAATCATTTCAGAATTGTGCTTGTGGCAGATGTAGCGCAGGGACATTTGCTGTATGACCAGAGTGATCAGCCCCTCTAATGCTGCAGCTGGTATGTTTTGTAGCTCAAGTATAGCCAATTCTACAGCTAAGCCTAATTTTCCAATGTGTGCGCATTTGGGACAGGCTAATGCCATGCAATCTTAATAGGCATCATAGAAACCGAAGGTAAAATTAATGTTGAGTCTCCTAGATTTTCATTCTTTGTTTAGGGTGTAATTCTTTAACTGTACATAAGTAGCTCAAAAGCAAAAATTAGACTTTTAATCTTATAGTCAAGTTAAATTTTATTTTTCACTGCTTTATCTGTGCAACTCTGTAGTTGGTCCTGTTATAATCACTGGTTTTGCTGTGGATGTGCTGGGGAGGCTCAGACGTCCAGCTGTGGCTTCAGTGGGGCTCTATAGTGGTTACAGTCAGGCTAGAGGCAGGCGGGGGGGGTTCACATTCCACGAAAATTTAGGAATTAACACAAGCTTCATTATGGTGAGAAGTTGTCAAACTTTCAGGCACATGCAGTGAAACTCCTTGTGTAAACCCAAGTCACCAGACAAGAGCCTGCAAATGTTCTTGGCAGGGTATTCTTTCAATAGATGTTCTACATGATTCAAAAATATAAAAAAAAAAAAAGACAAAAATACATTTTATGATTTTGTGGATTTTTTTGCTGAGTGTACCACTTTTGTCTTTGTCCTACTGATATCGGGGCTAATAACTGAGCTGTATTTAGAGGAGCTGCATGTCAGACACTTTGCTTCCTCTTTTCTACATAAAATTTCAAAGGATCAAATAGCTGCAACACTGACTGCATCAGCTGTGATTTTAAATAAGGGTGCAAATCCGTTCACTGCATTTATCCTAATCTTTTTATTGGTTTTACTTCCATTTTATGGAGGAAAGGGAAAGTGCATAAAAATTTTTCCTTCTAAAAATGGGCCTGAAAGGGGGAATTACATTCTCAGGCGTTTGCCACTTGTAGTTAGGCACATCCACTGACAGAATTTTAATGAAATATTTTTCACTGTTTTCATTAGTTCCAGAGAACAAATGCGTTTCTGAAATTTACATATTAGTCTGGCTCACATCTTTATTGTAAACACCTCACTGAAACACCTTTTGTACATGTCTGAGAATGACATGTTTAGTGCATTATTTTCCACTGAAAGCTGCTCTCCAAATTTGTTTTTCAGGCTGTTACTCTCATTGCCCACCGGATAGCTGTATTTTTGGAGAAAGTTAGAGATTTTTTGAAAGGTGCAAAATATTTATTTTTTATGAAGTGTATTATTAAAAATACAAGTTTTCACTAAAAACAGTTTTTTCTTTTACTAGAATTGTATTTTCAGAAAGTTTGATTTTTAAAAATTTTTAAACATGGAGGAAAAGTCTAAGTAAAAATTATTTTTAATTACACTTTCAAATTATAAATTAGCTGTAATATTTAATAGCATACAGCTGCCTTGCATTTGTTGCTATTTCTGACTAACCTGTGGAGTGGTTCAGTTTTCAGTGAAGTCTTACTGCATCGAGTACTTGAAGAAAGATTTTTCTTGCCTCGCTGAATAGCCAGTTGTATGTTTCACATGCTTGCACACCAGCATGTATTTGTGGACAGTGAACTAACCCTGTGCTTGCTCCGCTGCGCAGGTTTAGGTGTTTTTAAAACAGTGGAGGTACGCTGAAGGTGTTTGGCTGGGCTAAGGCGAGGCAGTATTTGCTCAGCTTGCGGCTGAGCTGCCGTTGAGGAAGCGAGTAGTATTGTGAGTGCCTTCCTGCCTTCGTTTCGCTGTCTTTATCCGGAGTTACAGGTCTGGCAGAGCTCAGTGGCTTGATTTCCTAGTTTCTCCTGTGAGGTGTGCAAGCGAGACGTGTTAGGAACTGGAATTCTTAAGTGTGCAACAAGGATCCACCACCACCTCCCCGCCCCCAGCAAGGGACCTGCATCTGGCAACGCTGTGTGGTTAGACCCACCATCTCCTGGGGCCAGCAGGGGACAGTTAAACCGTAAGCGAACGAGCGCCCGGAGGGTGGCTATGGGGCAAAGGCCGTCTTTCTCCAGGCACGCTGTGGGATTTCGGTAAAGCTGCGCGACGGCCAAGCC